>NW_027288733.1:600000-834087 GCF_037038585.1 Patagioenas fasciata
TAAACCTAACCCCAAATCTAAACCTAAAATCTAAACCTAACCCCAAATCTAAACCTAAAATCTAAACCTAACCCCAAATCTAAACCTAACCCCAACTCTAAACCTAAAATCTAAACCTAACCCCAAATCTAAACCTAGAATCTAAACCTAACCCCAAATCTAAACCTAACCCCAAATCTAAACCTAAAATCTAAACCTAACCCCAAATCTAAACCTAACCCCAAATCTAAACCTAAAATCTAAACCTAACCCCAAATTTAAACCTAAAATCTAAACCTAACCCCAAATCTAAACCTAAAATCTCAACGTAACCCGAAATCGAAACCTAACCTTAAATCTAAACCTAAAATCTAAACCTAACCCCAAATCTAAACCTAAAATCTAAACCTAACCCCAAATCTAAATCTAAAATCTAAACCTAAAATCTAAACCTAACCCCAAATCTAAACCTAAAATCTAAACCTAACCCCAAATCTAAACCTTACCCCAAATCTAAACCTAAAATCTAAACCTAACCCCAAATCTAAACCTAACCCCAAATCTAAACCTAACCCCAAATCTAAACCTAAAATCTAAACCTAACCCCAAATCTAAACCTAACCCCAAATCTAAACCTAAAATCTAAACCTAACCCCAAATCTAAACCTAAAATCTAAACCTAACCCCAAATCTAAACCTAACCCCAAATCTAAACCTAAAATCTAAACCTAACCCCAAATCTAAACCTAAAATCTAAACCTAACCCCAAATCTAAACCTAAAATCTAAACCTAACCCCAAATCTAAACCTAACCCCAAATCTAAACCTAAAATCTAAACCTAACCCCATATCTACACTTAACCCCAAATCTAAACCTAAAATCTAAACCTAACCCCAAATCTAACCCTGAAATCTAAACCTAACCCCAAATCTAAACCTAAAATCTAAACCTAACCCCAAATCTAAACCTAAAAACTAAACGTAACCCGAAATCGAAACCTAACCTTAAATATAAACCTAAAATCTAAACCTAACCCCAAATCTAAACCTAAAATCTAAACCTAACCCCAAATCTAAACCTAAAATCTAAACCTAACCCCAAATCTAAACCTAACCCCAAATCTAAACCTAAAATCTAAACCTAACCCCAAATCCAAACCTAAAATCTAAACCTAACCCCAAATCTAAACCTAACCCCAAATCTAAACCTAAAATCTAAACCTAACCCCAAATCTAAACCTAAAATCTAAACCTAACCCCAAATCTAAACCTAAAATCTAAACCTAACCCCAAATCTAAACCTAACCCCAAATCTAAACCTAAAATCTAAACCTAACCCCAAATCTAAACCTAACCCCAAATCTAAACCTAAAATCTAAACCTAACCCCAAATCTAAACCTGAAATCTAAACCTAACCCCAAATCTAAACCTAAAATCTAAACCTAACCCCAAATCTAAACCTAAAATCTAAACGTAACCCGAAATCGAAACCTAACCATAAATCTAAACCTAAAATCTAAACCTAACCCCAAATCTAAATCTAAAATCTAAACCTAAAATCTAAACCTAACCCCAAATCTAAACCTAAAATCTAAACCTAACCCCAAATCTAAACCTAACCCCAAATCTAAACCTAAAATCTAAACCTAACCCCAAATCTAAACCTAAAATCTAAACCTAACCCCAAATCTAAACCTAACCCCAAATCTAAACCTGAAATCTAAACCTAACCCCAAATCTAAACCTAAAATCTAAACCTAACCCCAAATCTAAACCTAAAATCTAAACCTAACCCCAAATCTAAACCTAACCCCAAATCTAAACCTAAAATCTAAACCTAACCCCAAATCTAAACCTAAAATCTAAACCTAACCCCAAATCTAAACCTAACCCAAAATCTAAACCTAAAATCTAAACCTAACCCCAAATCTAAACCTAAAATCTAAACCTAACCCCAAATCTAAACCTAACCCCAAATCTAAACCTAAAATCTAAACCTAACCCCAAATCTAAACCTAACCCCAAATCTAAACCTAAAATCTAAACCTAACCCCAAATCTAAACCTAAAATCTAAACCTAACCCCAAGTCTAAACCTAACCCCAAATCTAAACCTAACCCCAAATCTAAACCTAAAATCTAAACCTAACCCCAAATCTAAACCTAAAATCTAAACCTAACCCCAAATCTAAACCTAAAATCTAAACCTAACCCCAAATCTAAACCTAAACCCAAATCTAAACCTAAAATCTAAACCTAACCCCAAATCTAAACTTAACCCCAAATCTAAACCTAAAATCTAAACCTAACCCCAAATCTAAACCTGAAATCTAAACCTAACCCCAAATCTAAACCTAAAATCTAAACCTAACCCCAAATCTAAACCTAAAATCTAAACCTAACCCCAAATCTAAACCTAACCCCAAATCTAAACCTGAAATCTAAACCTAACCCCAAATCTAAACCTAAAATCTAAACCTAACCCCAAATCTAAACCTAAAATCTAAACGTAACCCGAAATCGAAACCTAACCTTAAATATAAACCTAAAATCTAAACCTAACCCCAAATCCAAACCTAAAATCTAAACCTAACCCCAAATCTAAACCTAAAATCTAAACCTAACCCCAAATCTAAACCTAAAATCTAAACCTAACCCCAAATCTAAACCTAAAATCTAAACCTAACCCCAAATCTAAACCTAACCCCAAATCTAAACCTAAAATCTAAACCTAACCCCAAATCTAAACCTAACCCCAAATCTAAACCTAAAATCTAAACCTAACCCCAAATCTAAACCTGAAATCTAAACCTAACCCCAAATCTAAACCTAAAATCTAAACCTAACCCCAAATCTAAATCTAAAATCTAAACCTAAAATCTAAACCTAAACCCAAATCTAAACCTAAAATCTAAACCTAACCCCAAATCTAAACCTAAAATCTAAACCTAACCCCAAATCTAAATCTAAAATCTAAACCTAAAATCTAAACCTAAACCCAAATCTAAACCTAAAATCTAAACCTAACCCCAAATCTAAACCTAACCCCAAATCTAAACCTAAAATCTAAACCTAACCCCAAATCTAAAACTAAAATCTAAACCTAACCCCAAATCTAAACCTAACCCCAAATCTAAACCTAAAATCTAAACCTAACCCCAAATCTAAACCTAAAAACTAAACGTAACCCGAAATCGAAACCTAACCTTAAATATAAACCTAAAATCTAAACCTAACCCCAAATCTAAACCTAAAATCTAAACCTAACCCCAAATCTAAACCTAAAATCTAAACCTAACCCCAAATCTAAACCTAACCCCAAATCTAAACCTAAAATCTAAACCTAACCCCAAATCCAAACCTAAAATCTAAACCTAACCCCAAATCTAAACCTAACCCCAAATCTAAACCTAAAATCTAAACCTAACCCCAAATCTAAACCTAAAATCTAAACCTAACCCCAAATCTAAACCTAAAATCTAAACCTAACCCCAAATCTAAACCTAACCCCAAATCTAAACCTAAAATCTAAACCTAACCCCAAATCTAAACCTAAAATCTAAACCTAACCCCAAATCTAAACCTAACCCCAAATCTAAACCTAAAATCTAAACCTAACCCCAAATCCAAACCTAAAATCTAAACCTAACCCCAAATCTAAACCTAACCCCAAATCTAAACCTAAAATCTAAACCTAACCCCAAATCTAAACCTAACCCCAAATCTAAACCTAAAATCTAAACCTAACCCCAAATCTAAACCTAACCCCAAATCTAAACCTAAAATCTAAACCTAACCCCAAATCTAAACCTAAAATCTAAACCTAACCCCAAGTCTAAACCTAACCCCAAATCTAAACCTAACCTAAAATCTAAACCTAAAATCTAAACCTAACCCCAAATCTAAACCTAAAATCTAAACCTAACCCCAAATCTAAACCTAACCCCAAATCTAAACCTAAAATCTAAACCTAAAATCTAAACCTATCCCCAAATCTAAACCTGAAATCTAAACCTAACCCCAAATCTAAACCTAAAATCTAAACCTAACCCCAAATCTAAACCTAAAATCTAAACGTAACCCGAAATCGAAACCTAACCTTAAATATAAACCTAAAATCTAAACCTAACCCCAAATCTAAACCTAAAATCTAAACCTAACCCCAAATCTAAACCTAAAATCTAAACCTAACCCCAAATCTAACCCTAAAATCTAAACCTAACCCCAAATCTAAACCTAACCCCAAATCTAAACCTAAAATCTAAACCTAACCCCAAATCTAAACCTAACCCCAAATCTAAACCTAAAATCTAAACCTAACCCCAAATCTAAACCTAAAATCTAAACCTAACCCCAAGTCTAAACCTAACCCCAAATCTAAACCTAACCTAAAATCTAAACCTAAAATCTAAACCTAACCCCAAATCTAAACCTAAAATCTAAACCTAACCCCAAATCTAAACCTAACCCCAAATCTAAACCTAAAATCTAAACCTAACCCCAAATCTAAACCTAACCCCAAATCTAAACCTAAAATCTAAACCTAAAATCTAAACCTATCCCCAAATCTAAACCTGAAATCTAAACCTAACCCCAAATCTAAACCTAAAATCTAAACCTAACCCCAAATCTAAACCTAAAATCTAAACGTAACCCGAAATCGAAACCTAACCTTAAATATAAACCTAAAATCTAAACCTAACCCCAAATCTAAACCTAAAATCTAAACCTAACCCCAAATCTAAACCTAAAATCTAAACCTAACCCCAAATCTAAACCTAACCCCAAATCTAAACCTAAAATCTAAACCTAACCCCAAATCCAAACCTAAAATCTAAACCTAACCCCAAATCTAAACCTAACCCCAAATCTAAACCTAAAATCTAAACCTAACCCCAAATCTAAACCTAAAATCTAAACCTAACCCCAAATCTAAACCTAAAATCTAAACCTAACCCCAAATCTAAACCTAACCCCAAATCTAAACCTAAAATCTAAACCTAACCCCAAATCTAAACCTAACCCCAAATCTAAACCTAAAATCTAAACCTAACCCCAAATCTAAACCTGAAATCTAAACCTAACCCCAAATCTAAACCTAAAATCTAAACCTAACCCCAAATCTAAACCTAAAATCTAAACGTAACCCGAAATCGAAACCTAACCTTAAATCTAAACCTAAAATCTAAACCTAACCCCAAATCTAAATCTAAAATCTAAACCTAAAATCTAAACCTAAACCCAAATCTAAACCTAAAATCTAAACCTAACCCCAAATCTAAACCTAACCCCAAATCTAAACCTAAAATCTAAACCTAACCCCAAATCTAAAACTAAAATCTAAACCTAACCCCAAATCTAAACCTAACCCCAAATCTAAACCTAAAATCTAAACCTAACCCCAAATCTAAACCTAAAATCTAAACCTAACCCCAAATCTAAACTTAACCCCAAATCTAAACCGAAAATCTAAACCTAACCCCAAATCTAAACCTAACCCCAAATCTAAACCTAAAATCTAAACCTAACCCCAAATCTAAACCTAATCCCAAATCTAAACCTAAAATCTAAACCTAACCCCAAATCTAAACCTAACCCCAAATCTAAACCTAAAATCTAAACCTAACCCCAAATCTAAACCAAAAAATCTAAACCTAACCCCAAATATAAACCTAAAATCTAAACCTAACCCCAAATCTAAACCTAAAATCTAAATCTAACCCCAAATATAAACCTAAAATCTAAACCTAACCCCAAATCTAAACCTAAAATCTAAACCTAACCCCAAATCTAAACCTAACCCCAAATCTAAACATAAAATATAAACCTAACCCCAAATCTAAACCTAAAATCTAAACCTAACCCCAAATCTAAACCTAACCCCAAATCTAAACCTAAAATCTAAACCTAACCCCAAATCTAAACCTAAAATCTAAACCTAACCCCAAATCTAAACCTAAAATCTAAACCTAACCTCAAATCTAAACCTAACCCCAAATCTAAACCTAAAATCTAAACCTAACCCCAAATCTAAACCTAACCCCAAATCTAAACCTAAAATCTAAACCTAACCCCAAATCTAAACCTAAAATCTAAACCTAACCCCAAATCTAAACCTAACCCCAAATCTAAACCTAAAATCTAAACCTAACCCCAAATCTAAACCTAACCCCAAATCTAAACCTAAAATCTAAACCTAACCCCAAATCTAAACCTAACCCCAAATCTAAACCTAAAATCTAAACCTAACCCCAAATCTAAACCTGAAATCTAAACCTAACCTCAAATCTAAACCTAAAATCTAAACCTAACCCCAAATCTAAACCTAAAATTTAAACGTAACCCGAAATCGAAACCTAACCTTAAATCTAAACCTAAAATCTAAACCTAACCCCAAATCTAAACCTAAAATCTAAAGCTAACCCCAAATCTAAACCTAACCCCAAATCTAAACCTAAAATCTAAACCTAACCCCAAATCTAAACCTAACCCCAAATCTAAACCTAAAATCTAAACCTAACCCCAAATCTAAACCTAAAATCTAAACCTAACCCCAAATCTAAACCTAGCCCCAAATCTAAACCTAAAATCTAAACCTAACCCCAAAATTAAACCTAAAATCTAAACCTAACCCCAAATCTAAACCTAAAATCTAAACCTAACCCCAAATCTAAACCTAACCCCAAATCTAAACCTAAAATCTAAACCTAACCCCAAATCTAAACCTAAAATCTAAACCTAACCCCAAGTCTAAACCTAACCCCAAATCTAAACCTAACCCCAAATCTAAACCTAAAATCTAAACCTAACCCCAAATCTAAACCTAAAATCTAAACCTAACCCCAAATCTAAACCTAAAATCTAAACCTAACCCCAAATCTAAACCTAAAATCTAAACCTAACCCCAAATCTAAACCTAACCCCAAATCTAAACCTAAAATCTAAACCTAACCCCAAATCTAAACCTAACCCCAAATCTAAACCTAAAATCTAAACCTAACCCCAAATCTAAACCTGAAATCTAAACCTAACCCCAAATCTAAACCTAAAATCTAAACCTAACCCCAAATCTAAACCTAAAATCTAAACCTAACCCCAAATCTAAATCTAAAATCTAAACGTAACCCGAAATCGAAACCTAATCTTAAATCTAAACCTAAAATCTAAACCTAAACCCAAATCTAAACCTAAAATCTAAACCTAACCCCAAATCTAAACCTAAAATCTAAACCTAACCCCAAATCTAAACCTAAAATCTAAACCTAACCCCAAATCTAAACCTAAAATCTAAACCTAACCCCAAATCTAAACCTAAAATCTAAACCTAACCCCAAATCTAAACCTAACCCCAAATCTAAACCTAAAATCTAAACCTAACCCCAAATCTAAACCTAAAATCTAAACCTAACCCCAAATCTAAACCTAACCCCAAATCTAAACCTAAAATCTAAACCTAACCCCAAATCTAAACCTAGAATCTAAACCTAACCCCAAATCTAAACCTAACCCCAAATCTAAACCTAAAATCTAAACCTAACCCCAAATCTAAACCTAACCCCAAATCTAAACCTAAAATCTAAACCTAACCCCAAATTTAAACCTAAAATCTAAACCTAACCCCAAATCTAAACCTAAAATCTCAACGTAACCCGAAATCGAAACCTAACCTTAAATCTAAACCTAAAATCTAAACCTAACCCCAAATCTAAACCTAAAATCTAAACCTAACCCCAAATCTAAATCTAAAATCTAAACCTAAAATCTAAACCTAACCCCAAATCTAAACCTAAAATCTAAACCTAACCCCAAATCTAAACCTTACCCCAAATCTAAACCTAAAATCTAAACCTAACCCCAAATCTAAACCTAACCCCAAATCTAAACCTAACCCCAAATCTAAACCTAAAATCTAAACCTAACCCCAAATCTAAACCTAACCCCAAATCTAAACCTAAAATCTAAACCTAACCCCAAATCTAAACCTAAAATCTAAACCTAACCCCAAATCTAAACCTAACCCCAAATCTAAACCTAAAATCTAAACCTAACCCCAAATCTAAACCTAAAATTTAAACGTAACCCGAAATCGAAACCTAACCTTAAATCTAAACCTAAAATCTAAACCTAACCCCAAATCTAAACCTAAAATCTAAAGCTAACCCCAAATCTAAACCTAACCCCAAATCTAAACCTAAAATCTAAACCTAACCCCAAATCTAAACCTAACCCCAAATCTAAACCTAAAATCTAAACCTAACCCCAAATCTAAACCTAAAATCTAAACCTAACCCCAAATCTAAACCTAGCCCCAAATCTAAACCTAAAATCTAAACCTAACCCCAAAATTAAACCTAAAATCTAAACCTAACCCCAAATCTAAACCTAAAATCTAAACCTAACCCCAAATCTAAACCTAACCCCAAATCTAAACCTAAAATCTAAACCTAACCCCAAATCTAAACCTAAAATCTAAACCTAACCCCAAGTCTAAACCTAACCCCAAATCTAAACCTAACCCCAAATCTAAACCTAAAATCTAAACCTAACCCCAAATCTAAACCTAAAATCTAAACCTAACCCCAAATCTAAACCTAAAATCTAAACCTAACCCCAAATCTAAACCTAAAATCTAAACCTAACCCCAAATCTAAACCTAACCCCAAATCTAAACCTAAAATCTAAACCTAACCCCAAATCTAAACCTAACCCCAAATCTAAACCTAAAATCTAAACCTAACCCCAAATCTAAACCTGAAATCTAAACCTAACCCCAAATCTAAACCTAAAATCTAAACCTAACCCCAAATCTAAACCTAAAATCTAAACCTAACCCCAAATCTAAATCTAAAATCTAAACGTAACCCGAAATCGAAACCTAATCTTAAATCTAAACCTAAAATCTAAACCTAAACCCAAATCTAAACCTAAAATCTAAACCTAACCCCAAATCTAAACCTAAAATCTAAACCTAACCCCAAATCTAAACCTAAAATCTAAACCTAACCCCAAATCTAAACCTAAAATCTAAACCTAACCCCAAATCTAAACCTAAAATCTAAACCTAACCCCAAATCTAAACCTAACCCCAAATCTAAACCTAAAATCTAAACCTAACCCCAAATCTAAACCTAAAATCTAAACCTAACCCCAAATCTAAACCTAACCCCAAATCTAAACCTAAAATCTAAACCTAACCCCAAATCTAAACCTAGAATCTAAACCTAACCCCAAATCTAAACCTAACCCCAAATCTAAACCTAAAATCTAAACCTAACCCCAAATCTAAACCTAACCCCAAATCTAAACCTAAAATCTAAACCTAACCCCAAATTTAAACCTAAAATCTAAACCTAACCCCAAATCTAAACCTAAAATCTAAACCTAACCCCAAATCTAAACCTAACCTTAAATCTAAACCTAAAATCTAAACCTAACCCCAAATCTAAACCTAAAATCTAAACCTAACCCCAAATCTAAATCTAAAATCTAAACCTAAAATCTAAACCTAACCCCAAATCTAAACCTAAAATCTAAACCTAACCCCAAATCTAAACCTTACCCCAAATCTAAACCTAAAATCTAAACCTAACCCCAAATCTAAACCTAACCCCAAATCTAAACCTAACCCCAAATCTAAACCTAAAATCTAAACCTAACCCCAAATCTAAACCTAACCCCAAATCTAAACCTAAAATCTAAACCTAACCCCAAATCTAAACCTAAAATCTAAACCTAACCCCAAATCTAAACCTAACCCCAAATCTAAACCTAAAATCTAAACCTAACCCCAAATCTAAACCTAAAATCTAAACCTAACCCCAAATCTAAACCTAAAATCTAAACCTAACCCCAAATCTAAACCTAACCCCAAATCTAAACCTAAAATCTAAACCTAACCCCATATCTAAACTTAACCCCAAATCTAAACCTAAAATCTAAACCTAACCCCAAATCTAACCCTGAAATCTAAACCTAACCCCAAATCTAAACCTAAAATCTAAACCTAACCCCAAATCTAAACCTAAAAACTAAACGTAACCCGAAATCGAAACCTAACCTTAAATATAAACCTAAAATCTAAACCTAACCCCAAATCTAAACCTAAAATCTAAACCTAACCCCAAATCTAAACCTAAAATCTAAACCTAACCCCAAATCTAAACCTAACCCCAAATCTAAACCTAAAATCTAAACCTAACCCCAAATCCAAACCTAAAATCTAAACCTAACCCCAAATCTAAACCTAACCCCAAATCTAAACCTAAAATCTAAACCTAACCCCAAATCTAAACCTAAAATCTAAACCTAACCCCAAATCTAAACCTAAAATCTAAACCTAACCCCAAATCTAAACCTAACCCCAAATCTAAACCTAAAATCTAAACCTAACCCCAAATCTAAACCTAACCCCAAATCTAAACCTAAAATCTAAACCTAACCCCAAATCTAAACCTGAAATCTAAACCTAACCCCAAATCTAAACCTAAAATCTAAACCTAACCCCAAATCTAAACCTAAAATCTAAACGTAACCCGAAATCGAAACCTAACCATAAATCTAAACCTAAAATCTAAACCTAACCCCAAATCTAAATCTAAAATCTAAACCTAAAATCTAAACCTAACCCCAAATCTAAACCTAAAATCTAAACCTAACCCCAAATCTAAACCTAACCCCAAATCTAAACCTAAAATCTAAACCTAACCCCAAATCTAAACCTAAAATCTAAACCTAACCCCAAATCTAAACCTAACCCCAAATCTAAACCTGAAATCTAAACCTAACCCCAAATCTAAACCTAAAATCTAAACCTAACCCCAAATCTAAACCTAAAATCTAAACCTAACCCCAAATCTAAACCTAACCCCAAATCTAAACCTAAAATCTAAACCTAACCCCAAATCTAAACCTAAAATCTAAACCTAACCCCAAATCTAAACCTAACCCAAAATCTAAACCTAAAATCTAAACCTAACCCCAAATCTAAACCTAAAATCTAAACCTAACCCCAAATCTAAACCTAACCCCAAATCTAAACCTAAAATCTAAACCTAACCCCAAATCTAAACCTAACCCCAAATCTAAACCTAAAATCTAAACCTAACCCCAAATCTAAACCTAAAATCTAAACCTAACCCCAAGTCTAAACCTAACCCCAAATCTAAACCTAACCCCAAATCTAAACCTAAAATCTAAACCTAACCCCAAATCTAAACCTAAAATCTAAACCTAACCCCAAATCTAAACCTAAAATCTAAACCTAACCCCAAATCTAAACCTAAACCCAAATCTAAACCTAAAATCTAAACCTAACCCCAAATCTAAACTTAACCCCAAATCTAAACCTAAAATCTAAACCTAACCCCAAATCTAAACCTGAAATCTAAACCTAACCCCAAATCTAAACCTAAAATCTAAACCTAACCCCAAATCTAAACCTAAAATCTAAACCTAACCCCAAATCTAAACCTAACCCCAAATCTAAACCTGAAATCTAAACCTAACCCCAAATCTAAACCTAAAATCTAAACCTAACCCCAAATCTAAACCTAAAATCTAAACGTAACCCGAAATCGAAACCTAACCTTAAATATAAACCTAAAATCTAAACCTAACCCCAAATCCAAACCTAAAATCTAAACCTAACCCCAAATCTAAACCTAAAATCTAAACCTAACCCCAAATCTAAACCTAAAATCTAAACCTAACCCCAAATCTAAACCTAAAATCTAAACCTAACCCCAAATCTAAACCTAACCCCAAATCTAAACCTAAAATCTAAACCTAACCCCAAATCTAAACCTAACCCCAAATCTAAACCTAAAATCTAAACCTAACCCCAAATCTAAACCTGAAATCTAAACCTAACCCCAAATCTAAACCTAAAATCTAAACCTAACCCCAAATCTAAATCTAAAATCTAAACCTAAAATCTAAACCTAAACCCAAATCTAAACCTAAAATCTAAACCTAACCCCAAATCTAAACCTAAAATCTAAACCTAACCCCAAATCTAAATCTAAAATCTAAACCTAAAATCTAAACCTAAACCCAAATCTAAACCTAAAATCTAAACCTAACCCCAAATCTAAACCTAACCCCAAATCTAAACCTAAAATCTAAACCTAACCCCAAATCTAAAACTAAAATCTAAACCTAACCCCAAATCTAAACCTAACCCCAAATCTAAACCTAAAATCTAAACCTAACCCCAAATCTAAACCTAAAAACTAAACGTAACCCGAAATCGAAACCTAACCTTAAATATAAACCTAAAATCTAAACCTAACCCCAAATCTAAACCTAAAATCTAAACCTAACCCCAAATCTAAACCTAAAATCTAAACCTAACCCCAAATCTAAACCTAACCCCAAATCTAAACCTAAAATCTAAACCTAACCCCAAATCCAAACCTAAAATCTAAACCTAACCCCAAATCTAAACCTAACCCCAAATCTAAACCTAAAATCTAAACCTAACCCCAAATCTAAACCTAAAATCTAAACCTAACCCCAAATCTAAACCTAAAATCTAAACCTAACCCCAAATCTAAACCTAACCCCAAATCTAAACCTAAAATCTAAACCTAACCCCAAATCTAAACCTAACCCCAAATCTAAACCTAAAATCTAAACCTAACCCCAAATCTAAACCTGAAATCTAAACCTAACCCCAAATCTAAACCTAAAATCTAAACCTAACCCCAAATCTAAACCTAAAATCTAAACGTAACCCGAAATCGAAACCTAACCATAAATCTAAACCTAAAATCTAAACCTAACCCCAAATCTAAATCTAAAATCTAAACCTAAAATCTAAACCTAACCCCAAATCTAAACCTAAAATCTAAACCTAACCCCAAATCTAAACCTAACCCCAAATCTAAACCTAAAATCTAAACCTAACCCCAAATCTAAACCTAAAATCTAAACCTAACCCCAAATCTAAACCTAACCCCAAATCTAAACCTAAAATCTAAACCTAACCCCAAATCTAAACCTAAAATCTAAACCTAACCCCAAATCTAAACCTAACCCAAAATCTAAACCTAAAATCTAAACCTAACCCCAAATCTAAACCTAAAATCTAAACCTAACCCCAAATCTAAACCTAACCCCAAATCTAAACCTAAAATCTAAACCTAACCCCAAATCTAAACCTAACCCCAAATCTAAACCTAAAATCTAAACCTAACCCCAAATCTAAACCTAAAATCTAAACCTAACCCCAAGTCTAAACCTAACCCCAAATCTAAACCTAACCCCAAATCTAAACCTAAAATCTAAACCTAACCCCAAATCTAAACCTAAAATCTAAACCTAACCCCAAATCTAAACCTAAAATCTAAACCTAACCCCAAATCTAAACCTAAACCCAAATCTAAACCTAAAATCTAAACCTAACCCCAAATGTAAACTTAACCCCAAATCTAAACCTAAAATCTAAACCTAACCCCAAATCTAAACCTGAAATCTAAACCTAACCCCAAATCTAAACCTAAAATCTAAACCTAACCCCAAATCTAAACCTAAAATCTAAACGTAACCCGAAATCGAAACCTAACCTTAAATATAAACCTAAAATCTAAACCTAACCCCAAATCTAAACCTAAAATCTAAACCTAACCCCAAATCTAAACCTAAAATCTAAACCTAACCCCAAATCTAAACCTAACCCCAAATCTAAACCTAAAATCTAAACCTAACCCCAAATCCAAACCTGAAATCTAAACCTAACCCCAAATCTAAACCTAAAATCTAAACCTAACCCCAAATCTAAACCTAAAATCTAAACCTAACCCCAAATCTAAACCTAAAATCTAAACCTAACCCCAAATCTAAACCTAACCCCAAATCTAAACCTAAAATCTAAACCTAACCCCAAATCTAAACCTAACCCCAAATCTAAACCTAAAATCTAAACCTAACCCCAAATCTAAACCTGAAATCTAAACCTAACCCCAAATCTAAACCTAAAATCTAAACCTAACCCCAAATCTAAATCTAAAATCTAAACCTAAAATCTAAACCTAAACCCAAATCTAAACCTAAAATCTAAACCTAACCCCAAATCTAAACCTAAAATCTAAACCTAACCCCAAATCTAAATCTAAAATCTAAACCTAAAATCTAAACCTAAACCCAAATCTAAACCTAAAATCTAAACCTAACCCCAAATCTAAACCTAACCCCAAATCTAAACCTAAAATCTAAACCTAACCCCAAATCTAAAACTAAAATCTAAACCTAACCCCAAATCTAAACCTAACCCCAAATCTAAACCTAAAATCTAAACCTAACCCCAAATCTAAACCTAAAATCTAAACCTAACCCCAAATCTAAACCTAAAATCTAAACCTAACCCCAAATCTAAACTTAACCCCAAATCTAAACCGAAAATCTAAACCTAACCCCAAATCTAAACCTAACCCCAAATCTAAACCTAAAATCTAAACCTAACCCCAAATCTAAACCTAACCCAAAATCTAAACCTAAAATCTAAACCTAACCCCAAATCTAAACCTAATCCCAAATCTAAACCTAAAATCTAAACCTAACCCCAAATCTAAACCTAACCCGAAATCTAAACCTAAAATCTAAACCTAACCCCAAATCTAAACCAAAAAATCTAAACCTAACCCCAAATATAAACCTAAAATCTAAACCTAACCCCAAATCTAAACCTAAAATCTAAATCTAACCCCAAATCTAAACCTAAAATCTAAACCTAACCCCAAATCTAAACCTAACCCCAAATCTAAACATAAAATCTAAACCTAACCCCAAATCTAAACCTAAAATCTAAACCTAACCCCAAATCTAAACCTAACCCCAAATCTAAACCTAAAATCTAAACCTAACCCCAAATCTAAACCTAAAATCTAAACCTAACCCCAAATCTAAACCTAAAATCTAAACCTAACCTCAAATCTAAACCTAACCCCAAATCTAAACCTAAAATCTAAACCTAACCCCAAATCTAAACCTAACCCCAAATCTAAACCTAAAATCTAAACCTAACCCCAAATCTAAACCTAAAATCTAAACCTAACCCCAAATCTAAACCTAACCCCAAATCTAAACCTAAAATCTAAACCTAACCCCAAATCTAAACCTAACCCCAAATCTAAACTTAAAATCTAAACCTAACCCCAAATCTAAACCTAACCCCAAATCTAAACCTAAAATCTAAACCTAACCCCAAATCTAAACCTAACCCCAAATCTAAACCTAAAATCTAAACCTAACCCCAAATCTAAACCTGAAATCTAAACCTAACCCCAAATCTAAACCTAAAATCTAAACCTAACCCCAAATCTAAATCTAAAATCTAAACCTAAAATCTAAACCTAAACCCAAATCTAAACCTAAAATCTAAACCTAACCCCAAATCTAAACCTAAAATCTAAACCTAACCCCAAATCTAAATCTAAAATCTAAACCTAAAATCTAAACCTAAACCCAAATCTAAACCTAAAATCTAAACCTAACCCCAAATCTAAACCTAACCCCAAATCTAAACCTAAAATCTAAACCTAACCCCAAATCTAAAACTAAAATCTAAACCTAACCCCAAATCTAAACCTAACCCCAAATCTAAACCTAAAATCTAAACCTAACCCCAAATCTAAACCTAAAAACTAAACGTAACCCGAAATCGAAACCTAACCTTAAATCTAAACCTAAAATCTAAACCTAACCCCAAATCTAAACCTAAAATCTAAACCTAACCCCAAATCTAAACCTAACCCCAAATCTAAACCTAAAATCTAAACCTAACCCCAAATCCAAACCTAAAATCTAAACCTAACCCCAAATCTAAACCTAACCCCAAATCTAAACCTAAAATCTAAACCTAACCCCAAATCTAAATCTAAAATCTAAACCTAAAATCTAAACCTAACCCCAAATCTAAACCTAAAATCTAAACCTAACCCCAAATCTAAACCTAACCCCAAATCTAAACCTAAAATCTAAACCTAACCCCAAATCTAAACCTAAAATCTAAACCTAACCCCAAATCTAAACCTAACCCCAAATCTAAACCTGAAATCTAAACCTAACCCCAAATCTAAACCTAAAATCTAAACCTAACCCCAAATCTAAACCTAAAATCTAAACCTAACCCCAAATCTAAACCTAACCCCAAATCTAAACCTAAAATCTAAACCTAACCCCAAATCTAAACCTAAAATCTAAACCTAACCCCAAATCTAAACCTAACCCAAAATCTAAACCTAAAATCTAAACCTAACCCCAAATCTAAACCTAAAATCTAAACCTAACCCCAAATCTAAACCTAACCCCAAATCTAAACCTAAAATCTAAACCTAACCCCAAATCTAAACCTAACCCCAAATCTAAACCTAAAATCTAAACCTAACCCCAAATCTAAACCTAAAATCTAAACCTAACCCCAAGTCTAAACCTAACCCCAAATCTAAACCTAACCCCAAATCTAAACCTAAAATCTAAACCTAACCCCAAATCTAAACCTAAAATCTAAACCTAACCCCAAATCTAAACCTAAAATCTAAACCTAACCCCAAATCTAAACCTAAACCCAAATCTAAACCTAAAATCTAAACCTAACCCCAAATCTAAACTTAACCCCAAATCTAAACCTAAAATCTAAACCTAACCCCAAATCTAAACCTGAAATCTAAACCTAACCCCAAATCTAAACCTAAAATCTAAACCTAACCCCAAATCTAAACCTAAAATCTAAACGTAACCCGAAATCGAAACCTAACCTTAAATATAAACCTAAAATCTAAACCTAACCCCAAATCTAAACCTAAAATCTAAACCTAACCCCAAATCTAAACCTAAAATCTAAACCTAACCCCAAATCTAAACCTAACCCCAAATCTAAACCTAAAATCTAAACCTAACCCCAAATCCAAACCTAAAATCTAAACCTAACCCCAAATCTAAACCTAAAATCTAAACCTAACCCCAAATCTAAACCTAAAATCTAAACCTAACCCCAAATCTAAACCTAAAATCTAAACCTAACCCCAAATCTAAACCTAACCCCAAATCTAAACCTAAAATCTAAACCTAACCCCAAATCTAAACCTAACCCCAAATCTAAACCTAAAATCTAAACCTAACCCCAAATCTAAACCTGAAATCTAAACCTAACCCCAAATCTAAACCTAAAATCTAAACCTAACCCCAAATCTAAACCTAAAATCTAAACCTAACCCCAAATCTAAACCTAAAATCTAAACCTAACCCCAAATCTAAACCTAAACCCAAATCTAAACCTAAAATCTAAACCTAACCCCAAATCTAAACTTAACCCCAAATCTAAACCTAAAATCTAAACCTAACCCCAAATCTAAACCTGAAATCTAAACCTAACCCCAAATCTAAACCTAAAATCTAAACCTAACCCCAAATCTAAACCTAAAATCTAAACGTAACCCGAAATCGAAACCTAACCTTAAATATAAACCTAAAATCGAAACCTAACCCCAAATCTAAACCTAAAATCTAAACCTAACCCCAAATCTAAACCTAAAATCTAAACCTAACCCCAAATCTAAACCTAACCCCAAATCTAAACCTAAAATCTAAACCTAACCCCAAATCCAAACCTAAAATCTAAACCTAACCCCAAATCTAAACCTAAAATCTAAACCTAACCCCAAATCTAAACCTAAAATCTAAACCTAACCCCAAATCTAAACCTAAAATCTAAACCTAACCCCAAATCTAAACCTAACCCCAAATCTAAACCTAAAATCTAAACCTAACCCCAAATCTAAACCTAACCCCAAATCTAAACCTAAAATCTAAACCTAACCCCAAATCTAAACCTGAAATCTAAACCTAACCCCAAATCTAAACCTAAAATCTAAACCTAACCCCAAATCTAAATCTAAAATCTAAACCTAAAATCTAAACCTAAACCCAAATCTAAACCTAAAATCTAAACCTAACCCCAAATCTAAACCTAAAATCTAAACCTAACCCCAAATCTAAATCTAAAATCTAAACCTAAAATCTAAACCTAAACCCAAATCTAAACCTAAAATCTAAACCTAACCCCAAATCTAAACCTAACCCCAAATCTAAACCTAAAATCTAAACCTAACCCCAAATCTAAAACTAAAATCTAAACCTAACCCCAAATCTAAACCTAACCCCAAATCTAAACCTAAAATCTAAACCTAACCCCAAATCTAAACCTAAAATCTAAACCTAACCCCAAATCTAAACCTAAAATCTAAACCTAACCCCAAATCTAAACTTAACCCCAAATCTAAACCGAAAATCTAAACCTAACCCCAAATCTAAACCTAACCCCAAATCTAAACCTAAAATCTAAACCTAACCCCAAATCTAAACCTAACCCCAAATCTAAACCTAAAATCTAAACCTAACCCCAAATCTAAACCTAATCCCAAATCTAAACCTAAAATCTAAACCTAACCCCAAATCTAAACCTAACCCCAAATCTAAACCTAAAATCTAAACTTAACCCCAAATCTAAACCGAAAATCTAAACCTAACCCCAAATCTAAACCTAACCCCAAATCTAAACCTAAAATCTAAACCTAACCCCAAATCTAAACCTAACCCCAAATCTAAACCTAAAATCTAAACCTAACCCCAAATCTAAACCTAATCCCAAATCTAAACCTAAAATCTAAACCTAACCTCAAATCTAAACCTAACCCCAAATCTAAACCTAAAATCTAAACCTAACCCCAAATCTAAACCTAACCCCAAATCTAAACCTAAAATCTAAACCTAACCCCAAATCTAAACCTAAAATCTAAACCTAACCCCAAATCTAAACCTAACCCCAAATCTAAACCTAAAATCTAAACCTAACCCCAAATCTAAACCTAACCCCAAATCTAAACTTAAAATCTAAACCTAACCCCAAATCTAAACCTAACCCCAAATCTAAACCTAAAATCTAAACCTAACCCCAAATCTAAACCTGAAATCTAAACCTAACCTAAAATCTAAACCTAAAATCTAAACCTAACCCCAAATCTAAACCTAAAATCTATAACGTAACCCGAAATCGAAACCTAACCTTAAATCTAAACCTAAAATCTAAACCTAACCCCAAATCTAAACCTAAAATCTAAACCTAACCCCAAATCTAAACCTAACCCCAAATCTAAACCTAAAATCTAAACCTAACCCCAAATCTAAACCTAACCCAAAATCTAAACCTAAAATCTAAACCTAACCCCAAATCTAAACCTAAAATCTAAACCTAACCCCAAATCTAAACCTAGCCCCAAATCTAAACCTAAAATCTAAACCTAACCCGAAAATTAAACCTAAAATCTAAACCTAACCCCAAATCTAAACCTAACCCCAAATCTAAACCTAAAATCTAAACCTAACCCCAAATCTAAACCTAACCCCAAATCTAAACCTAAAATCTAAACCTAACCCCAAATCTAAACCTAAAATCTAAACCTAACCCCAAATCTAAACCTAAAATCTAAACCTAACCCCAAGTCTAAACCTAACCCCAAATCTAAACCTAACCCCAAATCTAAACCTAAAATCTAAACCTAACCCCAAATCTAAACCTAAAATCTAAACCTAACCCCAAATCTAAACCTAAAATCTAAACCTAACCCCAAATCTAAACCTAACCCCAAATCTAAACCTAAAATCTAAACCTAACCCCAAATCTAAACCTAACCCCAAATCTAAACCTAAAATCTAAACCTAACCCCAAATCTAAACCTAAAATCTAAACCTAACCCCAAATCTAAACCTAAAATCTAAACCTAACCCCAAATCTAAACCTAACCCCAAATCTAAACCTAAAATCTAAACCTAACCCCAAATCTAAACCTAAAATCTAAACCTAACCCCAAATCTAAACCTAACCCCAAATCTAAACCTAAAATCTAAACCTAACCCCAAATCTAAACCTAGAATCTAAACCTAACCCCAAATCTAAACCTAACCCCAAATCTAAACCTAAAATCTAAACCTAACCCCAAATCTAAACCTAACCCCAAATCTAAACCTAAAATCTAAACCTAACCCCAAATTTAAACCTAAAATCTAAACCTAACACCAAATCTAAATCTAAAATCTCAACGTAACCTGAAATCGAAACCTAACCTTAAATCTAAACCTAAAATCTAAACCTAACCCCAAATCTAAACCTAAAATCTAAACCTAACCCCAAATCTAAATCTAAAATCTAAACCTAAAATCTAAACCTAACCCCAAATCTAAACCTAAAATCTAAACCTAACCCCAAATCTAAACCTAACCCCAAATCTAAACCTAAAATCTAAACCTAACCCCAAATCTAAACCTAACCCCAAATCTAAACCTAACCCCAAATCTAAACCTAAAATCTAAACCTAACCCCAAATCTAAACCTAACCCCAAATCTAAACCTAAAATCTAAACCTAACCCCAAATCTAAACCTAACCCCAAATCTAAACCTAAAATCTAAACCTAACCCCAAATCTAAACCTAAAATCTAAACCTAACCCCAAATCTAAACCTAAAATCTAAACCTAACCCCAAATCTAAACCTAACCCCAAATCTAAACCTAAAATCTAAACCTAACCCCAAATCTAAACCTAAAATCTAAACCTAACCCCAAATCTAAACCTAAAATCTAAACCTAACCCCAAGTCTAAACCTAACCCCAAATCTAAACCTAACCCCAAATCTAAACCTAAAATCTAAACCTAACCCCAAATCTAAACCTAAAATCTAAACCTAACCCCAAATCTAAACCTAACCCCAAATCTAAACCTAAAATCTAAACCTAACCCCAAATCTAAACCTGAAATCTAAACCTAACCCCAAATCTAAACCTAAAATCTAAACCTAACCCCAAATCTAAACCTAAAATCTAAACCTAACCCCAAATCTAAACCTAACCCCAAATCTAAACCTAAAATCTAAACCTAACCCCAAATCTAAACCTAAAATCTAAACCTAACCCCAAATCTAAACCTAAAATCTAAACCTAACCCCAAATCTAAACCTAACCCCAAATCTAAACCTAAAATCTAAACCTAACCCCAAATCTAAACCTAAAATCTAAACCTAACCCCAAATCTAAACCTAACCCCAAATCTAAACCTAAAATCTAAACCTAACCCCAAATCTAAACCTAGAATCTAAACCTAACCCCAAATCTAAACCTAACCCCAAATCTAAACCTAAAATCTAAACCTAACCCCAAATCTAAACCTAACCCCAAATCTAAACCTAAAATCTAAACCTAACCCCAAATCTAAACCTGAAATCTAAACCTAACCCAAAATCTAAACCTAAAATCTAAACCTAACCCCAAATCTAAACCTAAAATCTAAACCTAACCCCAAATCTAAACCTAACCCCAAATCTAAACCTAAAATCTAAACCTAACCCCAAATCTAAACCTAAAATCTAAACCTAACCCCAAATCTAAACCTAAAATCTAAACCTAACCCCAAATCTAAACCTAACCCCAAATCTAAACCTAAAATCTAAACCTAACCCCAAATCTAAACCTAAAATCTAAACCTAACCCCAAATCTAAACCTAACCCCAAATCTAAACCTAAAATCTAAACCTAACCCCAAATCTAAACCTAGAATCTAAACCTAACCCCAAATCTAAACCTAACCCCAAATCTAAACCTAAAATCTAAACCTAACCCCAAATCTAAACCTAACCCCAAATCTAAACCTAAAATCTAAACCTAACCCCAAATTTAAACCTAAAATCTAAACCTAACCCCAAATCTAAATCTAAAATCTCAACGTAACCCGAAATCGAAACCTAACCTAAAATCTAAACCTAAAATCTAAACCTAACCCCAAATCTAAACCTAAAATCTAAACCTAACCCCAAATCTAAATCTAAAATCTAAACCTAAAATCTAAACCTAACCCCAAATCTAAACCTAAAATCTAAACCTAACCCCAAATCTAAACCTAACCCCAAATCTAAACCTAAAATCTAAACCTAACCCCAAATCTAAACCTAACCCCAAATCTAAACCTAAAATCTAAACCTAACCCCAAATCTAAACCTGAAATCTAAACCTAACCCCAAATCTAAACCTAAAATCTAAACCTAACCCCAAATCTAAACCTAAAATCTAAACCTAACCCCAAATCTAAACCTAACCCCAAATCTAAACCTAAAATCTAAACCTAACCCCAAATCTAAACCTAACCCCAAATCTAAACCTAAAATCTAAACCTAACCCCAAATCTAAACCTAAAATCTAAACCTAACCCCAAATCTAAACCTAAAATCTAAACCTAACCCCAAATCTAAACCTAAAATCTAAACCTAACCCCAAATCTAAACCTGAAATCTAAACCTAACCCCAAATCTAACCCCAAATCTAAACCTAACCCCAAATCTAAACCTAACCCCAAATCTAAACCTAAAATCTAAACCTAACCCCAAATCTAAACCTAACCCCAAATCTAAACCTAAAATCTAAACCTAACCCCAAATCTAAACCTAAAATCTAAACCTAACCCCAAATCTAAACCTAAAATCTAAACCTAACCCCAAATCTAAACCTAAAATCTAAACCTAACCCCAAATCTAAACCTAAAATCTAAACCTAACCCCAAATCTAAACCTAACCCCAAATCTAAACCTAAAATCTAAACCTAACCCCAAATCTAAACCTAACCCCAAATCTAAACCTAAAATCTAAACCTAACCCCAAATCTAAACTTAACCCCAAATCTAAACCTAAAATCTAAACCTAACCCCAAATCTAAACCTGAAATCTAAACCTAACCCCAAATCTAAACCTAAAATCTAAACCTAACCCCAAATCTAAACCTAAAAACTAAACGTAACCCGAAATCGAAACCTAACCTTAAATATAAACCTAAAATCTAAACCTAACCCCAAATCTAAACCTATAATCTAAACCTAACCCCAAATCTAAACCTAAAATCTAAACCTAACCCCAAATCTAAACCTAACCCCAAATCTAAACCTAAAATCTAAACCTAACCCCAAATCTAAACCTAAAATCTAAACCTAACCCCAAATCTAAACCTAAAATCTAAACCTAACCCCAAATCTAAACCTAAAATCTAAACCTAAAATCTAAACCTAACCCCAAATCTAAACCTAACCCCAAATCTAAACCTAAAATCTAAACCTAACCCCAAATCTAAACCTAAAATCTAAACCTAACCCCAAATCTAAACCTAACCCCAAATCTAAACCTAAAATCTAAACCTAACCCCAAATCTAAACCTGAAATCTAAACCTAACCCCAAATCTAAACCTAAAATCTAAACCTAACCCCAAATCTAAACCTAAAATCTAAACCTAACCCCAAATCTAAACCTAACCCCAAATCTAAACCTAAAATCTAAACCTAACCCCAAATCTAAACCTAAAATCTAAACCTAACCCCAAATCTAAACCTAAAATCTAAACCTATCCCCAAATCTAAACCTAACCCCAAATCTAAACCTAAAATCTAAACCTAACCCCAAATCTAAACCTAACCCCAAATCTAAACCTAAAATCTAAACCTAACCCCAAATCTAAACCTAGAATCTAAACCTAACCCCAAATCTAAACCTAACCCCAAATCTAAACCTAAAATCTAAACCTAACCCCAAATCTAAACCTAAAATCTAAACCTAACCCCAAATCTAAACCTAAAATCTAAACCTAACCCCAAATCTAAACCTAACCCCAAATCTAAACCTAAAATCTAAACCTAACCCCAAATCTAAACCTAAAATCTAAACCTATCCCCAAATCTAAACCTAACCCCAAATCTAAACCTAAAATCTAAACCTAACCCCAAATCTAAACCTAAAATCTAAACCTAACCCCAAATCTAAACCTAACCCCAAATCTAAACCTAAAATCTAAACCTAACCCCAAATCTAAACCTAACCCCAAATCTAAACCTAAAATCTAAACCTAACCCCAAATTTAAACCTAAAATCTAAACCTAACCCCAAATCTAAATCTAAAATCTCAACGTAACCCGAAATCGAAACCTAACCTTAAATCTAAACCTAAAATCTAAACCTAACCCCAAATCTAAACCTAAAATCTAAACCTAAACCCAAATCTAAATCTAAAATCTAAACCTAAAATCTAAACCTAACCCCAAATCTAAACCTAAAATCTAAACCTAACCCCAAATCTAAACCTAACCCCAAATCTAAACCTAAAATCTAAACCTAACCCCAAATCTAAACCTAACCCCAAATCTAAACCTAACCCCAAATCTAAACCTAAAATCTAAACCTAACCCCAAATCTAAACCTAACCCCAAATCTAAACCTAAAATCTAAACCTAACCCCAAATCTAAACCTAAAATCTAAACCTAACCCCAAATCTAAACCTAAAATCTAAACCTAACCCTAAATCTAAACCTAAAATCTAAACCTAACCCCAAATCTAAACCTAAAATCTAAACCTAACCCCAAATCTAAACCTAACCCCAAATCTAAACCTAAAATCTAAACCTAACCCCAAATCTAAACCTAACCCCAAATCTAAACCTAAAATCTAAACCTAACCCCAAATCTAAACCTAACCCCAAATCTAAACCTAAAATCTAAACCTAACCCCAAATCTAAACCTGAAATCTAAACCTAACCCCAAATCTAAACCTAAAATCTAAACCTAACCCCAAATCTAAACCTAAAAACTAAACGTAACCCGAAATCGAAACCTAACCTTAAATATAAACCTAAAATCTAAACCTAACCCCAAATCTAAACCTATAATCTAAACCTAACCCCAAATCTAAACCTAAAATCTAAACCTAACCCCAAATCTAAACCTAACCCCAAATCTAAACCTAAAATCTAAACCTAACCCCAAATCTAAACCTAAAATCTAAACCTAACCCCAAATCTAAACCTAAAATCTAAACCTAACCCCAAATCTAAACCTAAAATCTAAACCTAAAATCTAAACCTAACCCCAAATCTAAACCTAACCCCAAATCTAAACCTAAAATCTAAACCTAACCCCAAATCTAAACCTAACCCCAAATCTAAACCTAACCCCAAATCTAAACCTAAAATCTAAACCTAACCCCAAATCTAAACCTAACCCCAAATCTAAACCTAAAATCTAAACCTAACCCCAAATCTAAACCTAAAATCTAAACCTAACCCCAAATCTAAACCTAAAATCTAAACCTAACCCCAAATCTAAACCTAAAATCTAAACCTAACCCCAAATCTAAACCTAACCCCAAATCTAAACCTAAAATCTAAACCTAACCCCAAATCTAAACCTAACCCCAAATCTAAACCTAAAATCTAAACCTAACCCCAAATCTAAACTTAACCCCAAATCTAAACCTAAAACCTAAACCTAACCCCAAATCTAAACCTGAAATCTAAACCTAACCCCAAATCTAAACCTAAAATCTAAACCTAACCCCAAATCTAAACCTAAAAAATAAACGTAACCCGAAATCGAAACCTAACCTTAAATATAAACCTAAAATCTAAACCTAACCCCAAATCTAAACATATAATCTAAACCTAACCCCAAATCTAAACCTAAAATCTAAACCTAACCCCAAATCTAAACCTAACCCCAAATCTAAACCTAAAATCTAAACCTAACCCCAAATCTAAACCTAAAATCTAAACCTAACCCCAAATCTAAACCTAAAATCTAAACCTAACCCCAAATCTAAACCTAAAATCTAAACCTAAAATCTAAACCTAACCCCAAATCTAAACCTAACCCCAAATCTAAACCTAACCCCAAATCTAAACCTAAAATCTAAACCTAACCCCAAATCTAAACCTGAAATCTATACCTAACCCCAAATCTAAACCTAAAATCTAAACCTAACCCCAAATCTAAACCTAAAATCTAAACGTAACCCGAAATCGAAACCTAACCATAAATCTAAACCTAAAATCTAAACCTAACCCCAAATCTAAATCTAAAATCTAAACCTAAAATCTAAACCTAACCCCAAATCTAAACCTAAAATCTAAACCTAACCCCAAATCTAAACCTAACCCCAAATCTAAACCTAAAATCTAAACCTAACCCCAAATCTAAACCTAAAATCTAAACCTAACCCCAAATCTAAACCTAAAATCTAAACCTAACCCCAAATCTAAACCTAAAATCTAAACCTAACCCCAAATCTAAACCTAAAATCTAAACCTAAACCCAAATCTAAATCTAAAATCTAAACCTAAAATCTAAACCTAACCCCAAATCTAAACCTAAAATCTAAACCTAACCCCAAATCTAAACCTAACCCCAAAACTAAACCTAAAATCTAAACCTAACCCCAAATCTAAACCTAACCCCAAATCTAAACCTAACCCCAAATCTAAACCTAAAATCTAAACCTAACCCCAAATCTAAACCTAACCCCAAATCTAAACCTAAAATCTAAACCTAACCCCAAATCTAAACCTAAAATCTAAACCTAACCCCAAATCTAAACCTAAAATCTAAACCTAACCCCAAATCTAAACCTAAAATCTAAACCTAACCCCAAATCTAAACCTAAAATCTAAACCTAACCCCAAATCTAAACCTGAAATCTAAACCTAACCCCAAATCTAAACCTAAAATCTAAACCTAACCCCAAATCTAAACCTAAAAACTAAACGTAACCCGAAATCGAAACCTAACCTTAAATATAAACCTAAAATCTAAACCTAACCCCAAATCTAAACCTATAATCTAAACCTAACCCCAAATCTAAACCTAAAATCTAAACCTAACCCCAAATCTAAACCTAACCCCAAATCTAAACCTAAAATCTAAACCTAACCCCAAATCTAAACCTAAAATCTAAACCTAACCCCAAATCTAAACCTAAAATCTAAACCTAACCCCAAATCTAAACCTAAAATCTAAACCTAAAATCTAAACCTAACCCCAAATCTAAACCTAACCCCAAATCTAAACCTAAAATCTAAACCTAACCCCAAATCTAAATCTAAAATCTAAACCTAAAATCTAAACCTAACCCCAAATCTAAACCTAAAATCTAAACCTAACCCCAAATCTAAACCTAACCCCAAATCTAAACCTAAAATCTAAACCTAACCCCAAATCTAAACCTAAAATCTAAACCTAACCCCAAATCTAAACCTAACCCCAAATCTAAACCTAAAATCTAAACCTAACCCCAAATCTAAACCTAAAATCTAAACCTAACCCCAAATCTAAACCTAAAATCTAAACCTAACCCCAAATCTAAACCTAACCCCAAATCTAAACCTAAAATCTAAACCTAACCCCAAATCTAAACCTAACCCCAAATCTAAACCTAGAATCTAAACCTAACCCCAAATCTAAACCTAACCCCAAATCTAAACCTAAAATCTAAACCTAACCCCAAATCTAAACCTAAAATCTAAACCTAACCCCAAATCTAAACCTAAAATCTAAACCTAACCCCAAATCTAAACCTAAAATCTAAACCTAACCCCAAATCTAAATCTAAAATCTAAACGTAACCCGAAATCGAAACCTAACCTTAAATCTAAACCTAAAATCTAAACCTAACCCCAAATCTAAACCTAAAATCTAAACCTAACCCCAAATCTAAACCTAAAATCTAAACCTAAAATCTAAACCTAACCCCAAATCTAAACCTAAAATCTAAACCTAACCCCAAATCTAAACCTAACCCCAAATCTAAACCTAAAATCTAAACCTAACCCCAAATCTAAACCTAAAATCTAAACCTAACCCCAAATCTAAACCTAACCCCAAATCTAAACCTAAAATCTAAACCTAACCCCAAATCTAAACCTAAAATCTAAACCTAACCCCAAATCTAAACCTAACCCCAAATCTAAACCTAAAATCTAAACCTAACCCCAAATCTAAACCTAAAATCTAAACCTAACCCCAAATCTAAACCTAAAATCTAAACCTAACCCCAAATCTAAACCTGAAATCTAAACCTAACCCCAAATCTAAACCTAAAATCTAAACCTAACCCCAAATCTAAACCTAAAATCTAAACGTAACCCGAAATCGAAACCTAACCATAAATCTAAACCTAAAATCTAAACCTAACCCCAAATCTAAATCTAAAATCTAAACCTAAAATCTAAACCTAACCCCAAATCTAAACCTAAAATCTAAACCTAACCCCAAATCTAAACCTAAAATCTAAACCTAACCCCAAATTTAAACCTAAAATCTAAACCTAACCCCAAATCTAAATCTAAAATCTAAACGTAACCCGAAATCGAAACCTAACCTTAAATCTAAACCTAAAATCTAAACCTAACCCCAAATCTAAACCTAAAATCTAAACCTAACCCCAAATCTAAACCTAAAATCTAAACCTAAAATCTAAACCTAACCCCAAATCTAAACCTAAAATCTAAACCTAACCCCAAATCTAAACCTAACCCCAAATCTAAACCTAAAATCTAAACCTAACCCCAAATCTAAACCTAAAATCTAAACCTAACCCCAAATCTAAACCTAACCCCAAATCTAAACCTAAAATCTAAACCTAACCCCAAATCTAAACCTAAAATCTAAACCTAACCCCAAATCTAAACCTAACCCCAAATCTAAACCTAAAATCTAAACCTAACCCCAAATCTAAACCTAACCCCAAATCTAAACCTAAAATCTAAACCTAACCCCAAATCTAGACCTAAAATCTAAACCTAACCCCAAATCTAACCCTAACCCCAAATCTAAACCTAAAATCTAAACCTAACCCCAAATCTAAACCTAACCCCAAATCTAAACCTAAAATCTAAACCTAACCCCAAATCTAAACCTAAAATCTAAACCTAACCCCAAATTTAAACCTATAATCTAAACCTAACCCCAAATATAAACCTAAAATCTAAACCTAACCCCAAATCTAAACCTAAAATCTAAACCTAACCCCAAATCTAAACCTAAAATCTAAACCTAACCCCAAATCTAAACCTAAAATCTAAACCTAACCCCAAATCCAAACCTAACCTTAAATATAAACCTAAAATCTAAACCTAACCCCAAATCTAAACCTAAAATCTAAACCTAACCCCAAATCTAAACCTAAAATCTAAACCTAACCCCAAATCTAAACCTAAAATCTAAACCTAACCCCAAATCCAAACCTAAAATCTAAACCTAACCCCAAATCTAAACCTAAAATCTAAACCTAACCCCAAATCTAAACCTAAAATCTAAACCTAACCCCAAATCTAAACCTAAAATCTAAACCTAACCCCAAATCTAAACCTAACCCCAAATCTAAACCTAAAATCTAAACCTAACCCCAAATCTAAACCTAACCCCAAATCTAAACCTAAAATCTAAACCTAACCCCAAATCTAGACCTAAAATCTAAACCTAACCCCAAATCTAACCCTAACCCCAAATCTAAACCTAAAATCTAAACCTAACCCCAAATCTAAACCTAACCCCAAATCTAAACCTAAAATCTAAACCTAACCCCAAATCTAAACCTAAAATCTAAACCTAACCCCAAATTTAAACCTATAATCTAAACCTAACCCCAAATATAAACCTAAAATCTAAACCTAACCCCAAATCTAAACCTAAAATCTAAACCTAACACCAAGTCTAAACCTAACCCCAAATCTAAACCTAAAATCTAAACCTAACCCCAAATCCAAACCTAACCTTAAATATAAACCTAAAATCTAAACCTAACCCCAAATCTAAACCTAAAATCTAAACCTAACCCCAAATCTAAACCTAAAATCTAAACCTAACCCCAAATCTAAACCTAAAATCTAAACCTAACCCCAAATCCAAACCTAAAATCTAAACCTAACCCCAAATCTAAACCTAAAATCTAAACCTAACCCCAAATCTAAACCTAAAATCTAAACCTAACCCCAAATCTAAACCTAACCCCAAATCTAAACCTAAAATCTAAACCTAACCCCAAATCTAAACCTAACCCCAAATCTAAACCTAAAATCTAAACCTAACCCCAAATCTAAACCTGAAATCTAAACCTAACCCCAAATCTAAACCTAAAATCTAAACCTAACCCCAAATCTAAACCTAAAATCTAAACGTAACCCGAAATCGAAACCTAACCTTAAATCTAAACCTAAAATCTAAACCTAACCCCAAATCTAAATCTAAAATCTAAACCTAAAATCTAAACCTAAACCCAAATCTAAACCTAAAATCTAAACCTAACCCCAAATCTAAACCTAACCCCAAATCTAAACCTATAATCTAAACCTAACCCCAAATCTAAACCTAACCCCAAATCTAAACCTAAAATCTAAACCTAACCCCAAATCTAAACCTAACCCCAAATCTAAACCTAAAATCTAAACCTAACCCCAAATCTAAACCTAACCCCAAATCTAAACCTAAAATCTAAACCTAACCCCAAATCTAAACCTAAAATCTAAACCTAACCCCAAATCTAAACCTAAAATCTAAACCTAACCCCAAATCTAAACCTAAAATCTAAACCTAAAATCTAAACCTAACCCCAAATCTAAACCTAAAATCTAAACCTAACCCCAAATCTAAACCTAACCCCAAATCTAAACCTAAAATCTAAACCTAACCCCAAATCTAAACCTAAAATCTAAACCTAACCCCAAATCTAAACCTAACCCCAAATCTAAACCTAAAATCTAAACCTAACCCCAAATCTAAACCTAAAATCTAAACCTAACCCCAAATCTAAACCTAACCCCAAATCTAAACCTAAAATCTAAACCTAACCCCAAATCTAAACCTAAAATCTAAACCTAACCCCAAATCTAAACCTAAAATCTAAACCTAACCCCAAATCTAAACCTGAAATCTAAACCTAACCCCAAATCTAAACCTAAAATCTAAACCTAACCCCAAATCTAAACCTAAAATCTAAACGTAACCCGAAATCGAAACCTAACCATAAATCTAAACCTAAAATCTAAACCTAACCCCAAATCTAAATCTAAAATCTAAACCTAAAATCTAAACCTAACCCCAAATCTAAACCTAAAATCTAAACCTAACCCCAAATCTAAACCTAACCCCAAATCTAAACCTAAAATCTAAACCTAACCCCAAATTTAAACCTAAAATCTAAACCTAACCCCAAATCTAAATCTAAAATCTAAACGTAACCCGAAATCGAAACCTAACCTTAAATCTAAACCTAAAATCTAAACCTAACCCCAAATCTAAACCTAAAATCTAAACCTAACCCCAAATCTAAACCTAAAATCTAAACCTAACCCCAAATCTAAACCTAACCCCAAATCTAAACCTAAAATCTAAACCTAACCCCAAATCTAAACCTAACCCCAAATCTAAACCTAAAATCTAAACCTAACCCCAAATCTAAACCTAAAATCTAAACCTAAGCCCAAATCTAAACCTAACCCCAAATCTAAACCTAAAATCTAAACCTAACCCCAAATCTAAACCTAAAATCTAAACCTAACCCCAAATCTAAACCTAACCCCAAATCTAAACCTAAAATCTAAACCTAACCCCAAATCTAAACCTAACCCCAAATCTAAACCTAAAATCTAAACCTAACCCCAAATCTAGACCTAAAATCTAAACCTAACCCCAAATCTAACCCTAACCCCAAATCTAAACCTAAAATCTAAACCTAACCCCAAATCTAAACCTAACCCCAAATCTAAACCTAAAATCTAAACCTAACCCCAAATCTAAACCTAAAATCTAAACCTAACCCCAAATTTAAACCTATAATCTAAACCTACCCCAAATATAAACCTAAAATCTAAACCTAACCCCAAATCTAAACCTAAAATCTAAACCTAAAATCTAAACCTAACCCCAAATCTAAACCTAACCCCAAATCTAAACCTAAAATCTAAACCTAACCCCAAATCTAAACCTAAAATCTAAACCTAACCCCAAATCCAAACCTAACCTTAAATATAAACCTAAAATCTAAACCTAACCCCAAATCTAAACCTAAAATCTAAACCTAACCCCAAATCTAAACCTAAAATCTAAACCTAACCCCAAATCTAAACCTAAAATCTAAACCTAACCCCAAATCCAAACCTAAAATCTAAACCTAACCCCAAATCTAAACCTAAAATCTAAACCTAACCCCAAATCTAAACCTAAAATCTAAACCTAACCCCAAATCTAAACCTAACCCCAAATCTAAACCTAAAATCTAAACCTAACCCCAAATCTAAACCTAACCCCAAATCTAAACCTAAAATCTAAACCTAACCCCAAATCTAGACCTAAAATCTAAACCTAACCCCAAATCTAACCCTAACCCCAAATCTAAACCTAAAATCTAAACCTAACCCCAAATCTAAACCTAACCCCAAATCTAAACCTAAAATCTAAACCTAACCCCAAATCTAAACCTAAAATCTAAACCTAACCCCAAATTTAAACCTATAATCTAAACCTAACCCCAAATATAAACCTAAAATCTAAACCTAACCCCAAATCTAAACCTAAAATCTAAACCTAACACCAAGTCTAAACCTAACCCCAAATCTAAACCTAAAATCTAAACCTAACCCCAAATCTAAACCTAAAATCTAAACCTAACCCCAAATCTAAACCTAAAATCTAAACCTAACCCCAAATCCAAACCTAACCTTAAATATAAACCTAAAATCTAAACCTAACCCCAAATCTAAACCTAAAATCTAAACCTAACCCCAAATCTAAACCTAAAATCTAAACCTAACCCCAAATCTAAACCTAAAATCTAAACCTAACCCCAAATCCAAACCTAAAATCTAAACCTAACCCCAAATCTAAACCTAAAATCTAAACCTAACCCCAAATCTAAACCTAAAATCTAAACCTAACCCCAAATCTAAACCTAAAATCTAAACCTAACCCCAAATCTAAACCTAACCCCAAATCTAAACCTAAAATCTAAACCTAACCCCAAATCTAAACCTAACCCCAAATCTAAACCTAAAATCTAAACCTAACCCCAAATCTAAACCTGAAATCTAAACCTAACCCCAAATCTAAACCTAAAATCTAAACCTAACCCCAAATCTAAACCTAAAATCTAAACGTAACCCGAAATCGAAACCTAACCTTAAATCTAAACCTAAAATCTAAACCTAACCCCAAATCTAAACCTAACCCCAAATCTAAACCTAAAATCTAAACCTAACCCCAAATCTAAACCTAAAATCTAAACCTAACCCCAAATCTAAACCTAACCCCAAATCTAAACCTAAAATCTAAACCTAACCCCAAATCTAAACCTAACCCCAAATCTAAACCTAAAATCTAAACCTAACCCCAAATCTAAACCTGAAATCTAAACCTAACCCCAAATCTAAACCTAAAATCTAAACCTAAAATCTAAACCTAACCCCAAATCTAAACCTAACCCCAAATCTAAACCTAAAATCTAAACCTAACCCCAAATCTAAATCTAAAATCTAAACCTAACCCCAAATCCAAACCTAACCTTAAATATAAACCTAAAATCTAAACCTAACCCCAAATCTAAACCTAAAATCTAAACCTAACCCCAAATCTAAACCTAAAATCTAAACCTAACCCCAAATCTAAACCTAAAATCTAAACCTAACCCCAAATCCAAACCTAAAATCTAAACCTAACCCCAAATCTAAACCTAAAATCTAAACCTAACCCCAAATCTAAACCTAAAATCTAAACCTAACCCCAAATCTAAACCTAACCCCAAATCTAAACCTAAAATCTAAACCTAACCCCAAATCTAAACCTAACCCCAAATCTAAACCTAAAATCTAAACCTAACCCCAAATCTAGACCTAAAATCTAAACCTAACCCCAAATCTAAACCTAACCCCAAATCTAAACCTAAAATCTAAACCTAACCCCAAATCTAAACCTAACCCCAAATCTAAACCTAAAATCTAAACCTAACCCCAAATCTAAACCTAAAATCTAAACCTAACCCCAAATTTAAACCTATAATCTAAACCTAACCCCAAATATAAACCTAAAATCTAAACCTAACCCCAAATCTAAACCTAAAATCTAAACCTAACACCAAGTCTAAACCTAACCCCAAATCTAAACCTAAAATCTAAACCTAACCCCAAATCTAAACCTAAAATCTAAACCTAACCCCAAATCTAAACCTAAAATCTAAACCTAACCCCAAATCCAAACCTAACCTTAAATATAAACCTAAAATCTAAACCTAACCCCAAATCTAAACCTAAAATCTAAACCTAACCCCAAATCTAAACCTAAAATCTAAACCTAACCCCAAATCTAAACCTAAAATCTAAACCTAACCCCAAATCCAAACCTAAAATCTAAACCTAACCCCAAATCTAAACCTAAAATCTAAACCTAACCCCAAATCTAAACCTAAAATCTAAACCTAACCCCAAATCTAAACCTAAAATCTAAACCTAACCCCAAATCTAAACCTAACCCCAAATCTAAACCTAAAATCTAAACCTAACCCCAAATCTAAACCTAACCCCAAATCTAAACCTAAAATCTAAACCTAACCCCAAATCTAAACCTGAAATCTAAACCTAACCCCAAATCTAAACCTAAAATCTAAACCTAACCCCAAATCTAAACCTAAAATCTAAACCTAACCCGAAATCGAAACCTAACCTTAAATCTAAACCTAAAATCTAAACCTAACCCCAAATCTAAATCTAAAATCTAAACCTAAAATCTAAACCTAAACCCAAATCTAAACCTAAAATCTAAACCTAACCCCAAATCTAAACCTAACCCCAAATCTAAACCTATAATCTAAACCTAACACCAAATCTAAACCTAACCCCAAATCTAAACCTAAAATCTAAACCTAACCCCAAATCTAAACCTAACCCCAAATCTAAACCTAAAATCTAAACCTAACCCCAAATCTAAACCTAACCCCAAATCTAAACCTAAAATCTAAACCTAACCCCAAATCTAAACCTAAAATCTAAACCTAACCCCAAATCTAAACCTAAAATCTAAACCTAACCCCAAATCTAAACCTAAAATCTAAACCTAACCCCAAATCTAAATCTAAAATCTAAACCTAAAATCTAAACCTAACCCCAAATCTAAACCTAAAATCTAAACCTAACCCCAAATCTAAACCTAACCCCAAATCTAAACCTAAAATCTAAACCTAACCCCAAATCTAAACCTAAAATCTAAACCTAAGCCCAAATCTAAACCTAACCCCAAATCTAAACCTAAAATCTAAACCTAACCCCAAATCTAAACCTAAAATCTAAACCTAACCCCAAATCTAAACCTAACCCCAAATCTAAACCTAAAATCTAAACCTAACTCCAAATCTAAACCTAACCCCAAATCTAAACCTAAAATCTAAACCTAACCCCAAATCTAGACCTAAAATCTAAACCTAACCCCAAATCTAACCCTAACCCCAAATCTAAACCTAAAATCTAAACCTAACCCCAAATCTAAACCTAACCCCAAATCTAAACCTAAAATCTAAACCTAACCCCAAATCTAAACCTAAAATCTAAACCTAACCCCAAATTTAAACCTATAATCTAAACCTAACCCCAAATATAAACCTAAAATCTAAACCTAACCCCAAATCTAAACCTAAAATCTAAACCTAAAATCTAAACCTAACCCCAAATCTAAACCTAACCCCAAATCTAAACCTAAAATCTAAACCTAACCCCAAATCTAAACCTAAAATCTAAACCTAACCCCAAATCCAAACCTAACCTTAAATATAAACCTAAAATCTAAACCTAACCCCAAATCTAAACCTAAAATCTAAACCTAACCCCAAATCTAAACCTAAAATCTAAACCTAACCCCAAATCTAAACCTAAAATCTAAACCTAACCCCAAATCCAAACCTAAAATCTAAACCTAACCCCAAATCTAAACCTAAAATCTAAACCTAACCCCAAATCTAAACCTAAAATCTAAACCTAACCCCAAATCTAAACCTAAAATCTAAACCTAACCCCAAATCTAAACCTAACCCCAAATCTAAACCTAAAATCTAAACCTAACCCCAAATCTAAACCTAACCCCAAATCTAAACCTAAAATCTAAACCTAACCCCAAATCTAGACCTAAAATCTAAACCTAACCCCAAATCTAACCCTAACCCCAAATCTAAACCTAAAATCTAAACCTAACCCCAAATCTAAACCTAACCCCAAATCTAAACCTAAAATCTAAACCTAACCCCAAATCTAAACCTAAAATCTAAACCTAACCCCAAATTTAAACCTATAATCTAAACCTAACCCCAAATATAAACCTAAAATCTAAACCTAACCCCAAATCTAAACCTAAAATCTAAACCTAACACCAAGTCTAAACCTAACCCCAAATCTAAACCTAAAATCTAAACCTAACCCCAAATCTAAACCTAAAATCTAAACCTAACCCCAAATCTAAACCTAAAATCTAAACCTAACCCCAAATCCAAACCTAACCTTAAATATAAACCTAAAATCTAAACCTAACCCCAAATCTAAACCTAAAATCTAAACCTAACCCCAAATCTAAACCTAAAATCTAAACCTAACCCCAAATCTAAACCTAAAATCTAAACCTAACCCCAAATCCAAACCTAAAATCTAAACCTAACCCCAAATCTAAACCTAAAATCTAAACCTAACCCCAAATCTAAACCTAAAATCTAAACCTAACCCCAAATCTAAACCTAAAATCTAAACCTAACCCCAAATCTAAACCTAACCCCAAATCTAAACCTAAAATCTAAACCTAACCCCAAATCTAAACCTAACCCCAAATCTAAACCTAAAATCTAAACCTAACCCCAAATCTAAACCTGAAATCTAAACCTAACCCCAAATCTAAACCTAAAATCTAAACCTAACCCCAAATCTAAACCTAAAATCTAAACGTAACCCGAAATCGAAACCTAACCTTAAATCTAAACCTAAAATCTAAACCTAACCCCAAATCTAAATCTAAAATCTAAACCTAAAATCTAAACCTAAACCCAAATCTAAACCTAAAATCTAAACCTAACCCCAAATCTAAACCTAACCCCAAATCTAAACCTATAATCTAAACCTAACCCCAAATCTAAACCTAACCCCAAATCTAAACCTAAAATCTAAACCTAACCCCAAATCTAAACCTAACCCCAAATCTAAACCTAAAATCTAAACCTAACCCCAAATCTAAACCTAACCCCAAATCTAAACCTAAAATCTAAACCTAACCCCAAATCTAAACCTAAAATCTAAACCTAACCCCAAATCTAAACCTAACCCCAAATCTAAACCTAAAATCTAAACCTAACCCCAAATCTAAACCTAAAATCTAAACCTAACCCCAAATCTAAACCTAACCCCAAATCTAAACCTAAAATCTAAACCTAACCCCAAATCTAAACCTAACCCCAAATCTAAACCTAGAATCTAAACCTAACCCCAAATCTAAACCTAACCCCAAATCTAAACCTAAAATCTAAACCTAACCCCAAATCTAAACCTAACCCCAAATCTAAACCTAAAATCTAAACCTAACCCCAAATTTAAACCTAAAATCTAAACCTAACCCCAAATCTAAATCTAAAATCTAAACGTAACCCGAAATCGAAACCTAACCTTATATCTAAACCTAAAAACTAAACCTAACCCCAAATCTAAACCTAAAATCTAAACCTAACCCCAAATCTAAACCTAACCCCAAATCTAAACCTAAAATCTAAACCTCACCCCAAATCTAAACCTAAAATCTAAACCTAACCCCAAATCTAAACCTAACCCCAAATCTAAACCTATAATCTAAACCTAACCCCAAATCTAAACCTAACCCCAAATCTAAACCTAAAATCTAAACCTAACCCCAAATCTAAACCTAAAATCTAAACCTAACCCCAAATCTAAACCTAACCCCAAATCTAAACCTAAAATCTAAACCTAACCCCAAATCTAAACCTAAAATCTAAACCTAACCCCAAATCTAAACCTAACCCCAAATCTAAACCTAAAATCTAAACCTAACCCCAAATCTAAACCTGAAATCTAAACCTAACCCCAAATCTAAAACTAAAATCTAAACCTAACCCCAAATCTAAACCTAAAATCTAAACGTAAGCCGAAATCGAAACCTAACCTTAAATCTAAACCTAAAATCTAAACCTAACCCCAAATCTAAACCTAAAATCTAAACCTAAAATCTAAACCTAACCCCAAATCTAAACCTAAAATCTAAACCTAACCCCAAATCTAAACCTAACCCCAAATCTAAACCTAAAATCTAAACCTAACCCCAAATCTAAACCTAAAATCTAAACCTAACCCCAAATCTAAACCTAACCCCAAATCTAAACCTAAAATCTAAACCTAAACCCAAATCTAAACCTAACCCCAAATCTAAACCTAAAATCTAAACCTAACCCCAAATCTAAACCTGAAATCTAAACCTAACCCCAAATCTAAACCTAAAATCTAAACCTAAACCCAAATCTAAACCTAAAATCTAAACGTAACCCGAAATCGAAACCTAACCTTAAATCTAAACCTAAAATCTAAACCTAACCCCAAATCTAAACCTAAAATCTAAACCTAAAATCTAAACCTAATTCCAAATCTAAACCTAAAATCTAAACCTAACCCGAAATCGAAACCTAACCTTAAATCTAAACCTAAAATCTAAACCTAACCCCAAATCTAAACCTAAAATCTAAACCTAACCCCAAATCTAAACCTAACCCCAAATCTAAACCTAAAATCTAAACCTAACCCCAAATCTAAACCTAAAATCTAAACCTAACCCCAAATCTAAACCTAAAATCTAAACCTAACCCCAAATCTAAACCTAACCCCAAATCTAAACCTAAAATCTAAACCTAACCCCAAATCTAAACCTAACCCCAAATCTAAACCTAAAATCTAAACCTAACCCCAAATCTAAACCTAACCCCAAATCTAAACCTAGAATCTAAACCTAACCCCAAATCTAAACCTAACCCCAAATCTAAACCTAAAATCTAAACCTAACCCCAAATCTAAACCTAACCCCAAATCTAAACCTAAAATCTAAACCTAACCCCAAATTTAAACCTAAAATCTAAACCTAACCCCAAATCTAAATCTAAAATCTAAACGTAACCCGAAATCGAAACCTAACCTTAAATCTAAACCTAAAAACTAAACCTAACCCCAAATCTAAACCTAAAATCTAAACCTAACCCCAAATCTAAACCTAACCCCAAATCTAAACCTATAATCTAAACCTAACCCCAAATCTAAACCTAAAATCTAAACCTAACCCCAAATCTAAACCTAACCCCAAATCTAAACCTAAAATCTAAACCTAACCCCAAATCTAAACCTAACCCCAAATCCAAACCTAAAATCTAAACCTAACCCCAAATCTAAACCTAAAATCTAAACCTAACCCCAAATCCAAACCTAAAATCTAAACCTAACCCCAAATCTAAACCTAACCCCAAATATAAACCTAAAATCTAAACCTAACCCCAAATCTAAACCTAAAATCTAAACCTAACCCCAAATCTAAACCTAACCCCAAATCTAAACCTAAAATCTAAACCTAACCCCAAATCTAAACCTGAAATCTAAACCTAACCCCAAATCTAAAACTAAAATCTAAACCTAACCCCAAATCTAAACCTAAAATCTAAACGTAAGCCGAAATCGAAACCTAACCTTAAATCTAAACCTAAAATCTAAACCTAACCCCAAATCTAAACCTAAAATCTAAACCTAAAATCAAAACCTAACCCCAAATCTAAACCTAAAATCTAAACCTAACCCCAAATCTAAACCTAACCCCAAATCTAAACCTAAAATCTAAACCTAACCCCAAATCTAAACCTAAAATCTAAACCTAACCCCAAATCTAAACCTAACCCCAAATCTAAACCTAAAATCTAAACCTAACCCCAAATCTAAACCTAACCCCAAATCTAAACCTAAAATCTAAACCTAACCCCAAATCTAAACCTGAAATCTAAACCTAACCCCAAATCTAAAACTAAAATCTAAACCTAACCCCAAATCTAAACCTAAAATCTAAACGTAACCCGAAATCGAAACCTAACCTTAAATCTAAACCTAAAATCTAAACCTAACCCCAAATCTAAACCTAAAATCTAAACCTAAAATCTAAACCTAACCCCAAATCTAAACCTAAAATCTAAACCTAACCCGAAATCGAAACCTAACCTTAAATCTAAACCTAAAATCTAAACCTAACCCCAAATCTAAACCTAAAATCTAAACCTAACCCCAAATCTAAACCTAACCCCAAATCTAAACCTAAAATCTAAACCTAACCCGAAATCTAAACCTAAAATCTAAACCTAACCCCAAATCTAAACCTAAAATCTAAACCTAACCCCAAATCTAAACCTAACCCCAAATCTAAACCTAAAATCTAAAACTAACCCCAAATCTAAACCTAAAATCTAAACCTAACCCCAAATCTAAACCTAACCCCAAATCTAAACCTAAAATCTAAACCTAACCCCAAATCTAAACCTAAAATCTAAACCTAACCCCAAATCTAAACCTAAAATCTAAACCTAAAATCTAAACCTAACCCCAAATCTAAACCTAAAATCTAAACCTAACCCCAAATTTAAACCTAACCCGAAATCTAAACCTAAAATCTAAACCTAACCCCAAATCTAAACCTAACCCCAAATCTAAATCTAAAATCTAAACGTAACCCGAAATCGAAACCTAACCTTAAATCTAAACCTAAAAACTAAACCTAACCCCAAATCTAAACCTAAAATCTAAACCTAACCCCAAATCTAAACCTAACCCCAAATCTAAACCTAAAATCTAAACCTCACCCCAAATCTAAACCTAAAATCTAAACCTAACCCCAAATCTAAACCTAACCCCAAATCTAAACCTATAATCTAAACCTAACCCCAAATCCAAACCTAAAATCTAAACCTAACCCCAAATCTAAACCTAACCCCAAATCTAAACCTAAAATCTAAACCTAACCCCAAATCCAAACCTAAAATCTAAACCTAACCCCAAATCTAAACCTAACCCCAAATCTAAACCTAAAATCTAAACCTAACCCCAAATCTAAACCTAAAATCTAAACCTAACCCCAAATCTAAACCTAACCCCAAATCTAAACCTAAAATCTAAACCTAACCCCAAATCTAAACCTGAAATCTAAACCTAACCCCAAATCTAAAACTAAAATCTAAACCTAACCCCAAATCTAAACCTAAAATCTAAACGTAAGCCGAAATCGAAACCTAACCTTAAATCTAAACCTAAAATCTAAACCTAACCCCAAATCTAAACCTAAAATCTAAACCTAAAATCTAAACCTAACCCCAAATCTAAACCTAAAATCTAAACCTAACCCCAAATCTAAACCTAACCCCAAATCTAAACCTAAAATCTAAACCTAACCCCAAATCTAAACCTAAAATCTAAACCTAACCCCAAATCTAAACCTAACCCCAAATCTAAACCTAAAATCTAAACCTAACCCCAAATCTAAACCTAACCCCAAATCTAAACCTAAAATCTAAACCTAACCCCAAATCTAAACCTGAAATCTAAACCTAACCCCAAATCTAAACCTAAAATCTAAACCTAACCCCAAATCTAAACCTAAAATCTAAACGTAACCCGAAATCGAAACCTAACCTTAAATCTAAACCTAAAATCTAAACCTAACCCCAAATCTAAACCTAAAATCTAAACCTAAAATCTAAACCTAACCCCAAATCTAAACCTAAAATCTAAACCTAACCCGAAATCGAAACCTAACCTTAAATCTAAACCTAAAATCTAAACCTAACCCCAAATCTAAACCTAAAATCTAAACCTAACCCCAAATCTAAACCTAACCCCAAATCTAAACCTAAAATCTAAACCTAACCCCAAATCTAAACCTAAAATCTAAACCTAACCCCAAATCTAAACCTAAAATCTAAACCTAACCCCAAATTTAAACCTAACCCCAAATCTAAACCTAGAATCTAAACCTAACCCCAAATCTAAACCTAACCCCAAATCTAAACCTAAAATCTAAACCTAACCCCAAATCTAAACCTAACCCCAAATCTAAACCTAGAATCAAAACCTAACCCCAAATCTAAACCTAACCCCAAATCTAAACCTAAAATCTAAACCTAACCCCAAATCTAAACCTAACCCCAAATCTAAACCTAAAATCTAAACCTAACCCCAAATTTAAACCTAAAATCTAAACCTAACCCCAAATCTAAATCTAAAATCTAAACGTAACCCGAAATCGAAACCTAACCTTAAATCTAAACCTAAAAACTAAACCTAACCCCAAATCTAAACCTAAAATCTAAACCTAACCCCAAATCTAAACCTAACCCCAAATCTAAACCTAAAATCTAAACCTAACCCCAAATCTAAACCTAAAATCTAAACCTAACCCCAAATCTAAACCTAACCCCAAATCTAAACCTATAATCTAAACCTAACCCCAAATCCAAACCTAAAATCTAAACCTAACCCCAAATCTAAACCTAAAATCTAAACCTAACCCCAAATCCAAACCTAAAATCTAAACCTAACCCCAAATCTAAACCTAACCCCAAATATAAACCTAAAATCTAAACCTAACCCCAAATCTAAACCTAAAATCTAAACCTAACCCCAAATCTAAACCTAACCCCAAATCTAAACCTAAAATCTAAACCTAACCCCAAATCTAAACCTAACCCCAAATCTAAACCTAAAATCTAAACCTAACCCCAAATCTAAACCTGAAATCTAAACCTAACCCCAAATCTAAAACTAAAATCTAAACCTAACCCCAAATCTAAACCTAAAATCAAAACGTAAGCCGAAATCGAAACCTAACCTTAAATCTAAACCTAAAATCTAAACCTAACCCCAAATCTAAACCTAAAATCTAAACCTAAAATCTAAACCTAACCCCAAATCTAAACCTAAAATCTAAACCTAACCCCAAATCTAAACCTAACCCCAAATCTAAACCTAAAATCTAAACCTAACCCCAAATCTAAACCTAAAATCTAAACCTAACCCCAAATCTAAACCTAACCCCAAATCTAAACCTAAAATCTAAACCTAACCCCAAATCTAAACCTAACCCCAAATCTAAACCTAAAATCTAAACCTAACCCCAAATCTAAACCTGAAATCTAAACCTAACCCCAAATCTAAAACTAAAATCTAAACCTAACCCCAAATCTAAACCTAAAATCTAAACGTAACCCGAAATCGAAACCTAACCTTAAATCTAAACCTAAAATCTAAACCTAACCCCAAATCTAAACCTAAAATCTAAACCTAAAATCTAAACCTAACCCCAAATCTAAACCTAAAATCTAAACCTAACCCGAAATCGAAACCTAACCTTAAATCTAAACCTAAAATCTAAACCTAACCCCAAATCTATACCTAAAATCTAAACCTAACCCCAAATCTAAACCTAACCCCAAATCTAAACCTAAAATCTAAACCTAACCCCAAATCTAAACCTAAAATCTAAACCTAACCCCAAATCTAAACCTAAAATCTAAACCTAACCCCAAATCTAAACCTAACCCCAAATCTAAACCTAAAATCTAAAACTAACCCCAAATCTAAACCTAAAATCTAAACCTAACCCCAAATCTAAACCTAACCCCAAATCTAAACCTAAAATCTAAACCTAACCCCAAATCTAAACCTAAAATCTAAACCTAACCCCAAATCTAAACCTAAAATCTAAACCTAAAATCTAAACCTAACCCCAAATCTAAACCTAAAATCTAAACCTAACCCCAAATCTAAACTTAACCCCAAATCTAAACCTAAAATCTAAACCTAACCCCAAATCTAAACCTAACCCCAAATCTAAACCTAGAATCTAAACCTAACCCCAAATCTAAACCTAACCCCAAATCTAAACCTAAAATCTAAACCTAACCCCAAATCTAAACCTAACCCCAAATCTAAACCTAAAATCTAAACCTAACCCCAAATGTAAACCTAAAATCTAAACCTAACCCCAAATCTAAATCTAAAATCTAAACGTAACCCGAAATCGAAACCTAACCTTAAATCTAAACCTAAAATCTAAACCTAACCCCAAATCTAAACCTAAAATCTAAACCTAACCCCAAATCTAAATCTAAAATCTAAACCTAAAATCTAAACCTAACCCCAAATCTAAACCTAAAATCTAAACCTAACCCCAAATCTAAACCTAACCCCAAATCTAAACCTAAAATCTAAACCTAACCCCAAATCTAAACCTAAAATCTAAACCTAACCCCAAATCTAAACCTAACCCCAAATCTAAACCTAAAATCTAAACCTAACCCCAAATCTAAACCTAAAATCTAAACCTAACCCCAAATCTAAACCTAAAATCTAAACCTAACCCCAAATCTAAACCTAACCCCAAATCTAAACCTAAAATCTAAACCTAACCCCAAATCTAAACCTAACCCCAAATCTAAACCTAAAATCTAAACCTAACCCCAAATCTAAACCTAAAATCTAAACCTAACCCCAAATCTAAACCTAAAATCTAAACCTAACCCCAAATCTAGACCTAAAATCTAAACCTAACCCCAAATCTAAACCTAACCCCAAATCTAAACCTAAAATCTAAACCTAACCCCAAATCTAAACCTAACCCCAAATCTAAACCTAAAATCTAAACCTAACCCCAAATCTAAACCTAACCCCAAATCTAAACCTAAAATCTAAACCTAACCCCAAATCTAAACCTAAAATCTAAACCTAACCCCAAATCTAAACCTAACCCCAAATCTAAACCTAAAATCTAAACCTAACCCCAAATCTAAACCTAACCCCAAATCTAAACCTAAAATCTAAACCTAACCCCAAATCTAAACCTGAAATCTAAACCTAACCCCAAATCTAAACCTAAAATCTAAACCTAACCCCAAATCTAAACCTAAAATCTAAACGTAACCCGAAATCGAAACCTAACCTTAAATCTAAACCTAAAATCTAAACCTAACCCCAAATCTAAACCTAAAATCTAAACCTAAAATCTAAACCTAACCCCAAATCTAAACCTAAAATCTCAACGTAACCCGAAATCGAAACCTAACCTTAAATCTAAACCTAAAATCTAAACCTAACCCCAAATCTAAACCTAAAATCTAAACCTAACCCCAAATCTAAACCTAACCCCAAATCTAAACCTAAAATCTAAACCTAACCCCAAATCTAAACCTAAAATCTAAACCTAACCCCAAATCTAAACCTAAAATCTAAACCTAACCCCAAATCTAAACCTAAAATCTAAACCTAACCCCAAATCTAAATCTAAAATCTAAACGTAACCCGAAATCGAAACCTAACCTTAAATCCAAACCTAAAATCTAAACCTAACCCCAAATCTAAACCTAAAATCTAAACCTAACCCCAAATCTAAACCTAAAATCTAAACCTAAAATCTAAACCTAACCCCAAATCTAAACCTAAAATCTAAACCTAACCCCAAATCTAAACCTAACCCCAAATCTAAACCTAAAATCTAAACCTAACCCCAAATCTAAACCTAAAATCTAAACCTAACCCCAAATCTAAACCTAACCCCAAATCTAAACCTAAAATCTAAACCTAACCCCAAATCTAAACCTAAAATCTAAACCTAACCCCAAATCTAAACCTAACCCCAAATCTAAACCTAAAATCTAAACCTAACCCCAAATCTAAACCTAAAATCTAAACCTAACCCCAAATCTAAACCTAAAATCTAAACCTAACCCCAAATCTAAACCTGAAATCTAAACCTAACCCCAAATCTAAACCTAAAATCTAAACCTAACCCCAAATCTAAACCTAAAATCTAAACGTAACCCGAAATCGAAACCTAACCATAAATCTAAACCTAAAATCTAAACCTAACCCCAAATCTAAATCTAAAATCTAAACCTAAAATCTAAACCTAACCCCAAATCTAAACCTAAAATCTAAACCTAACCCCAAATCTAAACCTAACCCCAAATCTAAACCTAAAATCTAAACCTAACCCCAAATTTAAACCTAAAATCTAAACCTAACCCCAAATCTAAATCTAAAATCTAAACGTAACCCGAAATCGAAACCTAACCTTAAATCTAAACATAAAATCTAAACCTAACCCCAAATCTAAACCTAAAATCTAAACCTAACCCCAAATCTAAATCTAAAATCTAAACCTAAAATCTAAACCTAACCCCAAATCTAAACCTAAAATCTAAACCTAACCCCAAATCTAAACCTAACCCCAAATCTAAACCTAAAATCTAAACCTAACCCCAAATCTAAACCTAAAATCTAAACCTAACCCCAAATCTAAACCTAACCCCAAATCTAAACCTAAAATCTAAACCTAACCCCAAATCTAAACCTAAAATCTAAACCTAACCCCAAATCTAAACCTAACCCCAAATCTAAACCTAAAATCTAAACCTAACCCCAAATCTAAACCTAACCCCAAATCTAAACCTAAAATCTAAACCTAACCCCAAATCTAGACCTAAAATCTAAACCTAACCCCAAATCTAACCCTAACCCCAAATCTAAACCTAAAATCTAAACCTAACCCCAAATCTAAACCTAACCCCAAATCTAAACCTAAAATCTAAACCTAACCCCAAATCTAAACCTAAAATCTAAACCTAACCCCAAATTTAAACCTATAATCTAAACCTAACCCCAAATATAAACCTAAAATCTAAACCTAACCCCAAATCTAAACCTAAAATCTAAACCTAACACCAAGTCTAAACCTAACCCCAAATCTAAACCTAAAATCTAAACCTAACCCCAAATCTAAACCTAAAATCTAAACCTAACCCCAAATCTAAACCTAAAATCTAAACCTAACCCCAAATCCAAACCTAACCTTAAATATAAACCTAAAATCTAAACCTAACCCCAAATCTAAACCTAAAATCTAAACCTAACCCCAAATCTAAACCTAAAATCTAAACCTAACCCCAAATCTAAACCTAAAATCTAAACCTAACCCCAAATCCAAACCTAAAATCTAAACCTAACCCCAAATTTAAACCTAAAATCTAAACCTAACCCCAAATCTAAACCTAAAATCTAAACCTAACCCCAAATCTAAACCTAAAATCTAAACCTAACCCCAAATCTAAACCTAACCCCAAATCTAAACCTAAAATCTAAACCTAACCCCAAATCTAAACCTAACCCCAAATCTAAACCTAAAATCTAAACCTAACCCCAAATCTAGACCTAAAATCTAAACCTAACCCCAAATCTAACCCTAACCCCAAATCTAAACCTAAAATCTAAACCTAACCCCAAATCTAAACCTAACCCCAAATCTAAACCTAAAATCTAAACCTAACCCCAAATCTAAACCTAAAATCTAAACCTAACCCCAAATTTAAACCTATAATCTAAACCTAACCCCAAATATAAACCTAAAATCTAAACCTAACCCCAAATCTAAACCTAAAATCTAAACCTAACACCAAGTCTAAACCTAACCCCAAATCTAAACCTAAAATCTAAACCTAACCCCAAATCTAAACCTAAAATCTAAACCTAACCCCAAATCTAAACCTAAAATCTAAACCTAACCCCAAATCCAAACCTAACCTTAAATATAAACCTAAAATCTAAACCTAACCCCAAATCTAAACCTAAAATCTAAACCTAACCCCAAATCTAAACCTAAAATCTAAACCTAACCCCAAATCTAAACCTAAAATCTAAACCTAACCCCAAATCCAAACCTAAAATCTAAACCTAAAACCAAATCTAAACCTAAAATCTAAACCTAACCCCAAATCTAAACCTAAAATCTAAACCTAACCCCAAATCTAAACCTAAAATCTAAACCTAACCCCAAATCTAAACCTAACCCCAAATCTAAACCTAAAATCTAAACCTAACCCCAAATCTAAACCTAACCCCAAATCTAAACCTAAAATCTAAACCTAACCCCAAATCTAAACCTGAAATCTAAACCTAACCCCAAATCTAAACCTAAAATCTAAACCTAACCCCAAATCTAAACCTAAAATCTAAACGTAACCCGAAATCGAAACCTAACCTTAAATCTAAACCTAAAATCTAAACCTAACCCCAAATCTAAACCTAAAATCTAAACCTAAAATCTAAACCTAACCCCAAATCTAAACCTAAAATCTAAACCTAACCCGAAATCGAAACCTAACCTTAAATCTAAACCTAAAATCTAAACCTAACCCCAAATCTAAACCTAAAATCTAAACCTAACCCCAAATCTAAACCTAACCCCAAATCTAAACCTAAAATCTAAACCTAACCCCAAATCTAAACCTAAAATCTAAACCTAACCCCAAATCTAAACCTAAAATCTAAACCTAACCCCAAATCTAAACCTAACCCCAAATCTAAACCTAGAATCTAAACCTAACCCCAAATCTAAACCTAACCCCAAATCTAAACCTAAAATCTAAACCTAACCCCAAATCTAAACCTAACCCCAAATCTAAACCTAGAATCTAAACCTAACCCCAAATCTAAACCTAACCCCAAATCTAAACCTAAAATCTAAACCTAACCCCAAATCTAAACCTAACCCCAAATCTAAACCTAAAATCTAAACCTAACCCCAAATTTAAACCTAAAATCTAAACCTAACCCCAAATCTAAATCTAAAATCTAAACGTAACCCGAAATCGAAACCTAACCTTAAATCTAAACCTAAAAACTAAACCTAACCCCAAATCTAAACCTAAAATCTAAACCTAACCCCAAATCTAAACCTAACCCCAAATCTAAACCTAAAATCTAAACCTAACCCCAAATCTAAACCTAAAATCTAAACCTAACCCCAAATCTAAACCTAACCCCAAATCTAAACCTATAATCTAAACCTAACCCCAAATCCAAACCTAAAATCTAAACCTAACCCCAAATCTAAACCTAAAATCTAAACCTAACCCCAAATCCAAACCTAAAATCTAAACCTAACCCCAAATCTAAACCTAACCCCAAATATAAACCTAAAATCTAAACCTAACCCCAAATCTAAACCTAAAATCTAAACCTAACCCCAAATCTAAACCTAACCCCAAATCTAAACCTAAAATCTAAACCTAACCCCAAATCTAAACCTAACCCCAAATCTAAACCTAAAATCTAAACCTAACCCCAAATCTAAACCTGAAATCTAAACCTAACCCCAAATCTAAAACTAAAATCTAAACCTAACCCCAAATCTAAACCTAAAATCTAAACGTAAGCCGAAATCGAAACCTAACCTTAAATCTAAACCTAAAATCTAAACCTAACCCCAAATCTAAACCTAAAATCTAAACCTAAAATCTAAACCTAACCCCAAATCTAAACCTAAAATCTAAACCTAACCCCAAATCTAAACCTAACCCCAAATCTAAACCTAAAATCTAAACCTAACCCCAAATCTAAACCTAAAATCTAAACCTAACCCCAAATCTAAACCTAACCCCAAATCTAAACCTAAAATCTAAACCTAACCCCAAATCTAAACCTAACCCCAAATCTAAACCTAAAATCTAAACCTAACCCCAAATCTAAACCTGAAATCTAAACCTAACCCCAAATCTAAAACTAAAATCTAAACCTAACCCCAAATCTAAACCTAAAATCTAAACGTAACCCGAAATCGAAACCTAACCTTAAATCTAAACCTAAAATCTAAACCTAACCCCAAATCTAAACCTAAAATCTAAACCTAAAATCTAAACCTAACCCCAAATCTAAACCTAAAATCTAAACCTAACCCGAAATCGAAACCTAACCTTAAATCTAAACCTAAAATCTAAACCTAACCCCAAATCTATACCTAAAATCTAAACGTAACCCCAAATCTAAACCTAACCCCAAATCTAAACCTAAAATCTAAACCTAACCCCAAATCTAAACCTAAAATCTAAACCTAACCCCAAATCTAAACCTAAAATCTAAACCTAACCCCAAATCTAAACCTAACCCCAAATCTAAACCTAAAATCTAAAACTAACCCCAAATCTAAACCTAAAATCTAAACCTAACCCCAAATCTAAACCTAACCCCAAATCTAAACCTAAAATCTAAACCTAACCCCAAATCTAAACCTAAAATCTAAACCTAACCCCAAATCTAAACCTAAAATCTAAACCTAAAATCTAAACCTAACCCCAAATCTAAACCTAAAATCTAAACCTAACCCCAAATCTAAACTTAACCCCAAATCTAAACCTAAAATCTAAACCTAACCCCAAATCTAAACCTAACCCCAAATCTAAACCTAGAATCTAAACCTAACCCCAAATCTAAACCTAACCCCAAATCTAAACCTAAAATCTAAACCTAACCCCAAATCTAAACCTAACCCCAAATCTAAACCTAAAATCTAAACCTAACCCCAAATGTAAACCTAAAATCTAAACCTAACCCCAAATCTAAATCTAAAATCTAAACGTAACCCGAAATCGAAACCTAACCTTAAATCTAAACCTAAAATCTAAACCTAACCCCAAATCTAAACCTAAAATCTAAACCTAACCCCAAATCTAAATCTAAAATCTAAACCTAAAATCTAAACCTAACCCCAAATCTAAACCTAAAATCTAAACCTAACCCCAAATCTAAACCTAACCCCAAATCTAAACCTAAAATCTAAACCTAACCCCAAATCTAAACCTAAAATCTAAACCTAACCCCAAATCTAAACCTAACCCCAAATCTAAACCTAAAATCTAAACCTAACCCCAAATCTAAACCTAAAATCTAAACCTAACCCCAAATCTAAACCTAAAATCTAAACCTAACCCCAAATCTAAACCTAACCCCAAATCTAAACCTAAAATCTAAACCTAACCCCAAATCTAAACCTAACCCCAAATCTAAACCTAAAATCTAAACCTAACCCCAAATCTAAACCTAAAATCTAAACCTAACCCCAAATCTAAACCTAAAATCTAAACCTAACCCCAAATCTAGACCTAAAATCTAAACCTAACCCCAAATCTAAACCTAACCCCAAATCTAAACCTAAAATCTAAACCTAACCCCAAATCTAAACCTAACCCCAAATCTAAACCTAAAATCTAAACCTAACCCCAAATCTAAACCTAACCCCAAATCTAAACCTAAAATCTAAACCTAACCCCAAATCTAAACCTAAAATCTAAACCTAACCCCAAATCTAAACCTAACCCCAAATCTAAACCTAAAATCTAAACCTAACCCCAAATCTAAACCTAACCCCAAATCTAAACCTAAAATCTAAACCTAACCCCAAATCTAAACCTGAAATCTAAACCTAACCCCAAATCTAAACCTAAAATCTAAACCTAACCCCAAATCTAAACCTAAAATCTAAACGTAACCCGAAATCGAAACCTAACCTTAAATCTAAACCTAAAATCTAAACCTAACCCCAAATCTAAACCTAAAATCTAAACCTAAAATCTAAACCTAACCCCAAATCTAAACCTAAAATCTCAACGTAACCCGAAATCGAAACCTAACCTTAAATCTAAACCTAAAATCTAAACCTAACCCCAAATCTAAACCTAAAATCTAAACCTAACCCCAAATCTAAACCTAACCCCAAATCTAAACCTAAAATCTAAACCTAACCCCAAATCTAAACCTAAAATCTAAACCTAACCCCAAATCTAAACCTAAAATCTAAACCTAACCCCAAATCTAAACCTAAAATCTAAACCTAACCCCAAATCTAAATCTAAAATCTAAACGTAACCCGAAATCGAAACCTAACCTTAAATCCAAACCTAAAATCTAAACCTAACCCCAAATCTAAACCTAAAATCTAAACCTAACCCCAAATCTAAACCTAAAATCTAAACCTAAAATCTAAACCTAACCCCAAATCTAAACCTAAAATCTAAACCTAACCCCAAATCTAAACCTAACCCCAAATCTAAACCTAAAATCTAAACCTAACCCCAAATCTAAACCTAAAATCTAAACCTAACCCCAAATCTAAACCTAACCCCAAATCTAAACCTAAAATCTAAACCTAACCCCAAATCTAAACCTAAAATCTAAACCTAACCCCAAATCTAAACCTAACCCCAAATCTAAACCTAAAATCTAAACCTAACCCCAAATCTAAACCTAAAATCTAAACCTAACCCCAAATCTAAACCTAAAATCTAAACCTAACCCCAAATCTAAACCTGAAATCTAAACCTAACCCCAAATCTAAACCTAAAATCTAAACCTAACCCCAAATCTAAACCTAAAATCTAAACGTAACCCGAAATCGAAACCTAACCATAAATCTAAACCTAAAATCTAAACCTAACCCCAAATCTAAATCTAAAATCTAAACCTAAAATCTAAACCTAACCCCAAATCTAAACCTAAAATCTAAACCTAACCCCAAATCTAAACCTAACCCCAAATCTAAACCTAAAATCTAAACCTAACCCCAAATTTAAACCTAAAATCTAAACCTAACCCCAAATCTAAATCTAAAATCTAAACGTAACCCGAAATCGAAACCTAACCTTAAATCTAAACATAAAATCTAAACCTAACCCCAAATCTAAACCTAAAATCTAAACCTAACCCCAAATCTAAATCTAAAATCTAAACCTAAAATCTAAACCTAACCCCAAATCTAAACCTAAAATCTAAACCTAACCCCAAATCTAAACCTAACCCCAAATCTAAACCTAAAATCTAAACCTAACCCCAAATCTAAACCTAAAATCTAAACCTAACCCCAAATCTAAACCTAACCCCAAATCTAAACCTAAAATCTAAACCTAACCCCAAATCTAAACCTAAAATCTAAACCTAACCCCAAATCTAAACCTAACCCCAAATCTAAACCTAAAATCTAAACCTAACCCCAAATCTAAACCTAACCCCAAATCTAAACCTAAAATCTAAACCTAACCCCAAATCTAGACCTAAAATCTAAACCTAACCCCAAATCTAACCCTAACCCCAAATCTAAACCTAAAATCTAAACCTAACCCCAAATCTAAACCTAACCCCAAATCTAAACCTAAAATCTAAACCTAACCCCAAATCTAAACCTAAAATCTAAACCTAACCCCAAATTTAAACCTATAATCTAAACCTAACCCCAAATATAAACCTAAAATCTAAACCTAACCCCAAATCTAAACCTAAAATCTAAACCTAACACCAAGTCTAAACCTAACCCCAAATCTAAACCTAAAATCTAAACCTAACCCCAAATCTAAACCTAAAATCTAAACCTAACCCCAAATCTAAACCTAAAATCTAAACCTAACCCCAAATCCAAACCTAACCTTAAATATAAACCTAAAATCTAAACCTAACCCCAAATCTAAACCTAAAATCTAAACCTAACCCCAAATCTAAACCTAAAATCTAAACCTAACCCCAAATCTAAACCTAAAATCTAAACCTAACCCCAAATCTAAACCTAAAATCTAAACCTAACCCCAAATCTAAACCTAAAATCTAAACCTAACCCCAAATCTAAACCTAAAATCTAAACCTAACCCCAAATCTAAACCTAACCCCAAATCTAAACCTAAAATCTAAACCTAACCCCAAATCTAAACCTAAAATCTAAACCTAACCCCAAATCTAAACCTAAAATCTAAACCTAACCCCAAATCTAAACCTAAAATCTAAACCTAACCCCAAATCTAAACCTAACCCCAAATCTAAACCTAAAATCTAAACCTAACCCCAAATCTAAACCTAACCCCAAATCTAAACCTAAAATCTAAACCTAACCCCAAATCTAGACCTAAAATCTAAACCTAACCCCAAATCTAACCCTAACCCCAAATCTAAACCTAAAATCTAAACCTAACCCCAAATCTAAACCTAACCCCAAATCTAAACCTAAAATCTAAACCTAACCCCAAATCTAAACCTAAAATCTAAACCTAACCCCAAATTTAAACCTATAATCTAAACCTAACCCCAAATATAAACCTAAAATCTAAACCTAACCCCAAATCTAAACCTAAAATCTAAACCTAACACCAAGTCTAAACCTAACCCCAAATCTAAACCTAAAATCTAAACCTAACCCCAAATCTAAACCTAAAATCTAAACCTAACCCCAAATCTAAACCTAAAATCTAAACCTAACCCCAAATCCAAACCTAACCTTAAATATAAACCTAAAATCTAAACCTAACCCCAAATCTAAACCTAAAATCTAAACCTAACCCCAAATCTAAACCTAAAATCTAAACCTAACCCCAAATCTAAACCTAAAATCTAAACCTAACCCCAAATCCAAACCTAAAATCTAAACCTAAAACCAAATCTAAACCTAAAATCTAAACCTAACCCCAAATCTAAACCTAAAATCTAAACCTAACCCCAAATCTAAACCTAAAATCTAAACCTAACCCCAAATCTAAACCTAACCCCAAATCTAAACCTAAAATCTAAACCTAACCCCAAATCTAAACCTAACCCCAAATCTAAACCTAAAATCTAAACCTAACCCCAAATCTAAACCTGAAATCTAAACCTAACCCCAAATCTAAACCTAAAATCTAAACCTAACCCCAAATCTAAACCTAAAATCTAAACGTAACCCGAAATCGAAACCTAACCTTAAATCTAAACCTAAAATCTAAACCTAACCCCAAATCTAAATCTAAAATCTAAACCTAAAATCTAAACCTAAACCCAAATCTAAACCTAAAATCTAAACCTAACCCCAAATCTAAACCTAACCCCAAATCTAAACCTAACCCCAAATCTAAACCTAAAATCTAAACCTAACCCCAAATCTAAACCTAACCCCAAATCTAAACCTAAAATCTAAACCTAACCCCAAATCTAAACCTAACCCCAAATCTAAACCTAAAATCTAAACCTAACCCCAAATCTAAACCTAAAATCTAAACCTAACCCCAAATCTAAACCTAAAATCTAAACCTAACCCCAAATCTAAACCTAACCCCAAATCTAAACCTAAAATCTAAACCTAACCCCAAATCTAAACCTAAAATCTAAACCTAACCCCAAATCTAAACCTAACCCCAAATCTAAACCTAAAATCTAAACCTAACCCCAAATCTAAACCTAACCCCAAATCTAAACCTAGAATCTAAACCTAACCCCAAATCTAAACCTAACCCCAAATCTAAACCTAAAATCTAAACCTAACCCCAAATCTAAACCTAACCCCAAATCTAAACCTAAAATCTAAACCTAACCCCAAATCTAAACCTAAAATCTAAACCTAACCCCAAATCTAAACCTAAAATCTAAACCTAACCCCAAATCGAAACCTAACCCCAAATCTAAACCTAAAATCTAAACCTCACCCCAAATCTAAACCTAAAATCTAAACCTAACCCCAAATCTAAACCTAACCCCAAATCTAACCTATAATCTAAACCTAACCCCAAATCCAAACCTAAAATCTAAACCTAACCCCAAATCTAAACCTAACCCCAAATCTAAACCTAAAATCTAAACCTAACCCCAAATCCAAACCTAAAATCTAAACCTAACCCCAAATCTAAACCTAACCCCAAATCTAAACCTAAAATCTAAACCTAACCCCAAATCTAAACCTAAAATCTAAACCTAACCCCAAATCCAAACCTAACCTTAAATATAAACCTAAAATCTAAACCTAACCCCAAATCTAAACCTAAAATCTAAACCTAACCCCAAATCTAAACCTAAAATCTAAACCTAACCCCAAATCTAAACCTAAAATCTAAACCTAACCCCAAATCTAAACCTAAAATCTAAACCTAACCCCAAATCTAAACCTAAAATCTAAACCTAACCCCAAATCTAAACCTAAAATCTAAACCTAACCCCAAATCTAAACCTAACCCCAAATCTAAACCTAAAATCTAAACCTAACCCCAAATCTAAACCTAAAATCTAAACCTAACCCCAAATCTAAACCTAAAATCTAAACCTAACCCCAAATCTAAACCTAAAATCTAAACCTAACCCCAAATCTAAACCTAACCCCAAATCTAAACCTAAAATCTAAACCTAACCCCAAATCTAAACCTAACCCCAAATCTAAACCTAAAATCTAAACCTAACCCCAAATCTAGACCTAAAATCTAAACCTAACCCCAAATCTAACCCTAACCCCAAATCTAAACCTAAAATCTAAACCTAACCCCAAATCTAAACCTAACCCCAAATCTAAACCTAAAATCTAAACCTAACCCCAAATCTAAACCTAAAATCTAAACCTAACCCCAAATTTAAACCTATAATCTAAACCTAACCCCAAATATAAACCTAAAATCTAAACCTAACCCCAAATCTAAACCTAAAATCTAAACCTAACACCAAGTCTAAACCTAACCCCAAATCTAAACCTAAAATCTAAACCTAACCCCAAATCTAAACCTAAAATCTAAACCTAACCCCAAATCTAAACCTAAAATCTAAACCTAACCCCAAATCCAAACCTAACCTTAAATATAAACCTAAAATCTAAACCTAACCCCAAATCTAAACCTAAAATCTAAACCTAACCCCAAATCTAAACCTAAAATCTAAACCTAACCCCAAATCTAAACCTAAAATCTAAACCTAACCCCAAATCCAAACCTAAAATCTAAACCTAAAACCAAATCTAAACCTAAAATCTAAACCTAACCCCAAATCTAAACCTAAAATCTAAACCTAACCCCAAATCTAAACCTAAAATCTAAACCTAACCCCAAATCTAAACCTAACCCCAAATCTAAACCTAAAATCTAAACCTAACCCCAAATCTAAACCTAACCCCAAATCTAAACCTAAAATCTAAACCTAACCCCAAATCTAAACCTGAAATCTAAACCTAACCCCAAATCTAAACCTAAAATCTAAACCTAACCCCAAATCTAAACCTAAAATCTAAACGTAACCCGAAATCGAAACCTAACCTTAAATCTAAACCTAAAATCTAAACCTAACCCCAAATCTAAATCTAAAATCTAAACCTAAAATCTAAACCTAAACCCAAATCTAAACCTAAAATCTAAACCTAACCCCAAATCTAAACCTAACCCCAAATCTAAACCTAACCCCAAATCTAAACCTAAAATCTAAACCTAACCCCAAATCTAAACCTAACCCCAAATCTAAACCTAAAATCTAAACCTAACCCCAAATCTAAACCTAACCCCAAATCTAAACCTAAAATCTAAACCTAACCCCAAATCTAAACCTAAAATCTAAACCTAACCCCAAATCTAAACCTAAAATCTAAACCTAACCCCAAATCTAAACCTAACCCCAAATCTAAACCTAAAATCTAAACCTAACCCCAAATCTAAACCTAAAATCTAAACCTAACCCCAAATCTAAACCTAACCCCAAATCTAAACCTAAAATCTAAACCTAACCCCAAATCTAAACCTAACCCCAAATCTAAACCTAGAATCTAAACCTAACCCCAAATCTAAACCTAACCCCAAATCTAAACCTAAAATCTAAACCTAACCCCAAATCTAAACCTAACCCCAAATCTAAACCTAAAATCTAAACCTAACCCCAAATCTAAACCTAAAATCTAAACCTAACCCCAAATCTAAACCTAAAATCTAAACCTAACCCCAAATCGAAACCTAACCCCAAATCTAAACCTAAAATCTAAACCTCACCCCAAATCTAAACCTAAAATCTAAACCTAACCCCAAATCTAAACCTAACCCCAAATCTAACCTATAATCTAAACCTAACCCCAAATCCAAACCTAAAATCTAAACCTAACCCCAAATCTAAACCTAACCCCAAATCTAAACCTAAAATCTAAACCTAACCCCAAATCCAAACCTAAAATCTAAACCTAACCCCAAATCTAAACCTAACCCCAAATCTAAACCTAAAATCTAAACCTAACCCCAAATCTAAACCTAAAATCTAAACCTAACCCCAAATCTAAACCTAACCCCAAATCTAAACCTAAAATCTAAACCTAACCCCAAATCTAAACCTGAAATCTAAACCTAACCCCAAATCTAAAACTAAAATCTAAACCTAACCCCAAATCTAAACCTAAAATCTAAACGTAAGCCGAAATCGAAACCTAACCTTAAATCTAAACCTAAAATCTAAACCTAACCCCAAATCTAAACCTAAAATCTAAACCTAAAATCTAAACCTAACCCCAAATCTAAACCTTAAATCTAAACCTAACACCAAATCTAAACCTAACCCCAAATCTAAACCTAAAATCTAAACCTAACCCCAAATCTAAACCTAAAATCTAAACCTAACCCCAAATCTAAACCTAACCCCAAATCTAAACCTAAAATCTAAACCTAACCCCAAATCTAAACCTAACCCCAAATCTAAACCTAAAATCTAAACCTAACCCCAAATCTAAACCTGAAATCTAAACCTAACCCCAAATCTAAACCTAAAATCTAAACCTAACCCCAAATCTAAACCTAAAATCTAAACGTAACCCGAAATCGAAACCTAACCTCAAATCTAAACCTAAAATCTAAACCTAACCCCAAATCTAAACCTAAAATCTAAACCTAAAATCTAAACCTAACCCCAAATCTAAACCTAAAATCTAAACCTAACCCGAAATCGAAACCTAACCTTAAATCTAAACCTAAAATCTAAACCTAACCCCAAATCTAAACCTAAAATCTAAACCTAACCCCAAATCTAAACCTAACCCCAAATCTAAACCTAAAATCTAAACCTAACCCCAAATCTAAACCTAAAATATAAACCTAACCCCAAATCTAAACCTAAAATCTAAACCTAACCCCAAATCTAAACCTAACCCCAAATCTAAACCTAGAATCTAAACCTAACCCCAAATCTAAACCTAACCCCAAATCTAAACCTAAAATCTAAACCTAACCCCAAATCTAAACCTAACCCCAAATCTAAACCTAGAATCTAAACCTAACCCCAAATCTAAACCTAACCCCAAATCTAAACCTAAAATCTAAACCTAACCCCAAATCTAAACCTAACCCCAAATCTAAACCTAAAATCTAAACCTAACCCCAAATTTAAACCTAAAATCTAAACCTAACCCCAAATCTAAATCTAAAATCTAAACGTAACCCGAAATCGAAACCTAACCTTAAATCTAAACCTAAAAACTAAACCTAACCCCAAATCTAAACCTAAAATCTAAACCTAACCCCAAATCTAAACCTAACCCCAAATCTAAACCTAAAATCTAAACCTAACCCCAAATCTAAACCTAAAATCTAAACCTAACCCCAAATCTAAACCTAACCCCAAATCTAAACCTATAATCTAAACCTAACCCCAAATCCAAACCTAAAATCTAAACCTAACCCCAAATCTAAACCTAAAATCTAAACCTAACCCCAAATCCAAACCTAAAATCTAAACCTAACCCCAAATCTAAACCTAACCCCAAATATAAACCTAAAATCTAAACCTAACCCCAAATCTAAACCTAAAATCTAAACCTAACCCCAAATCTAAACCTAACCCCAAATCTAAACCTAAAATCTAAACCTAACCCCAAATCTAAACCTGAAATCTAAACCTAACCCCAAATCTAAAACTAAAATCTAAACCTAACCCCAAATCTAAACCTAAAATCTAAACGTAAGCCGAAATCGAAACCTAACCTTAAATCTAAACCTAAAATCTAAACCTAACCCCAAATCTAAACCTAAAATCTAAACCTAAAATCTAAACCTAACCCCAAATCTAAACCTAAAATCTAAACCTAACCCCAAATCTAAACCTAAAATCTAAACCTAACCCCAAATCTAAACCTAACCCCAAATCTAAACCTAAAATCTAAACCTAACCCCAAATCTAAACCTAACCCCAAATCTAAACCTAAAATCTAAACCTAACCCCAAATCTAAACCTAAAATCTAAACCTAAAATCTAAACCTAACCCCAAATCTAAACCTAAAATCTAAACCTAACCCCAAATCTAAACCTAACCCCAAATCTAAACCTAAAATCTAAACCTAACCACAAATCTAAACCTGAAATCTAAACCTAACCCCAAATCTAAACCTAAAATCTAAACCTAACCCCAAATCTAAACCTGAAATCTAAACCTAACCCCAAATCTAAAACTAAAATCTAAACCTAACCCCAAATCTAAACCTAAAATCTAAACGTAACCCGAAATCGAAACCTAACCTTAAATCTAAACCTAAAATCTAAACCTAACCCCAAATCTAAACCTAAAATCTAAACCTAAAATCTAAACCTAACCCCAAATCTAAACCTAAAATCTAAACCTAACCCGAAATCGAAACCTAACCTTAAATCTAAACCTAAAATCTAAACCTAACCCCAAATCTAAACCTAAAATCTAAACCTAACCCCAAATCTAAACCTAACCCCAAATCTAAACCTAAAATCTAAACCTAACCCCAAATCTAAACCTAAAATCTAAACCTAACCCCAAATCTAAACCTAAAATCTAAACCTAACCCCAAATCTAAACCTAACCCCAAATCTAAACCTAAAATCTAAAACTAACCCCAAATCTAAACCTAAAATCTAAACCTAACCCCAAATCTAAACCTAACCCCAAATCTAAACCTAAAATCTAAACCTAACCCCAAATCTAAACCTAAAATCTAAACCTAACCCCAAATCTAAACCTAAAATCTAAACCTAAAATCTAAACCTAACCCCAAATCTAAACCTAAAATCTAAACCTAACCCCAAATCTAAACCTAACCCCAAATCTAAACCTAAAATCTAAACCTAACCCCAAATCTAAACCTAACCCCAAATCTAAACCTAGAATCTAACCCTAACCCCAAATCTAAACCTAACCCCAAATCTAAACCTAAAATCTAAACCTAACCCCAAATCTAAACCTAACCCCAAATCTAAACCTAAAATCTAAACCTAACCCCAAATGTAAACCTAAAATCTAAACCTAACCCCAAATCTAAATCTAAAATCTAAACGTAACCCGAAATCGAAACCTAACCTTAAATCTAAACCTAAAATCTAAACCTAACCCCAAATCTAAACCTAAAATCTAAACCTAACCCCAAATCTAAACCTAAAATCTAAACCTAAAATCTAAACCTAACCCCAAATCTAAACCTAACCCCAAATCTAAACCTAACCCCAAATCTAAACCTAAAATCTAAACCTAACCCCAAATCTAAACCTAAAATCTAAACCTAACCCCAAATCTAAACCTAACCCCAAATCTAAACCTAAAATCTAAACCTAACCCCAAATCTAAACCTAAAATCTAAACCTAACCCCAAATCTAAACCAAACCCCAAATCTAAACCTAAAATCTAAACCTAACCCCAAATCTAAACCTAAAATCTAAACCTAACCCCAAATCTAAACCTAAAATCTAAACCTAACCCCAAATCTAAACCTGAAATCTAAACCTAACCCCAAATCTAAACCTAAAATCTAAACCTAACCCCAAATCTAAACCTAAAATCTAAACGTAACCCGAAATCGAAACCTAACCATAAATCTAAACCTAAAATCTAAACCTAACCCCAAATCTAAATCTAAAATCTAAACCTAAAATCTAAACCTAACCCCAAATCTAAACCTAAAATCTAAACCTAACCCCAAATCTAAACCTAACCCCAAATCTAAACCTAAAATCTAAACCTAACCCCAAATTTAAACCTAAAATCTAAACCTAACCCCAAATCTAAATCTAAAATCTAAACGTAACCCGAAATCGAAACCTAACCTTAAATCTAAACATAAAATCTAAACCTAACCCCAAATCTAAACCTAAAATCTAAACCTAACCCCAAATCTAAATCTAAAATCTAAACCTAAAATCTAAACCTAACCCCAAATCTAAACCTAAAATCTAAACCTAACCCCAAATCTAAACCTAACCCCAAATCTAAACCTAAAATCTAAACCTAACCCCAAATCTAAACCTAAAATCTAAACCTAACCCCAAATCTAAACCTAACCCCAAATCTAAACCTAAAATCTAAACCTAACCCCAAATCTAAACCTAAAATCTAAACCTAACCCCAAATCTAAACCTAACCCCAAATCTAAACCTAAAATCTAAACCTAACCCCAAATCTAAACCTAACCCCAAATCTAAACCTAAAATCTAAACCTAACCCCAAATCTAGACCTAAAATCTAAACCTAACCCCAAATCTAACCCTAACCCCAAATCTAAACCTAAAATCTAAACCTAACCCCAAATCTAAACCTAACCCCAAATCTAAACCTAAAATCTAAACCTAACCCCAAATCTAAACCTAAAATCTAAACCTAACCCCAAATTTAAACCTATAATCTAAACCTAACCCCAAATATAAACCTAAAATCTAAACCTAACCCCAAATCTAAACCTAAAATCTAAACCTAACACCAAGTCTAAACCTAACCCCAAATCTAAACCTAAAATCTAAACCTAACCCCAAATCTAAACCTAAAATCTAAACCTAACCCCAAATCTAAACCTAAAATCTAAACCTAACCCCAAATCCAAACCTAACCTTAAATATAAACCTAAAATCTAAACCTAACCCCAAATCTAAACCTAAAATCTAAACCTAACCCCAAATCTAAACCTAAAATCTAAACCTAACCCCAAATCTAAACCTAAAATCTAAACCTAACCCCAAATCCAAACCTAAAATCTAAACCTAACCCCAAATCTAAACCTAAAATCTAAACCTAACCCCAAATCTAAACCTAAAATCTAAACCTAACCCCAAATCTAAACCTAAAATCTAAACCTAACCCCAAATCTAAACCTAACCCCAAATCTAAACCTAAAATCTAAACCTAACCCCAAATCTAAACCTAACCCCAAATCTAAACCTAAAATCTAAACCTAACCCCAAATCTAGACCTAAAATCTAAACCTAACCCCAAATCTAACCCTAACCCCAAATCTAAACCTAAAATCTAAACCTAACCCCAAATCTAAACCTAACCCCAAATCTAAACCTAAAATCTAAACCTAACCCCAAATCTAAACCTAAAATCTAAACCTAACCCCAAATTTAAACCTATAATCTAAACCTAACCCCAAATATAAACCTAAAATCTAAACCTAACCCCAAATCTAAACCTAAAATCTAAACCTAACACCAAGTCTAAACCTAACCCCAAATCTAAACCTAAAATCTAAACCTAACCCCAAATCTAAACCTAAAATCTAAACCTAACCCCAAATCTAAACCTAAAATCTAAACCTAACCCCAAATCCAAACCTAACCTTAAATATAAACCTAAAATCTAAACCTAACCCCAAATCTAAACCTAAAATCTAAACCTAACCCCAAATCTAAACCTAAAATCTAAACCTAACCCCAAATCTAAACCTAAAATCTAAACCTAACCCCAAATCCAAACCTAAAATCTAAACCTAACCCCAAATCTAAACCTAAAATCTAAACCTAACCCCAAATCTAAACCTAAAATCTAAACCTAACCCCAAATCTAAACCTAACCCCAAATCTAAACCTAAAATCTAAACCTAACCCCAAATCTAAACCTAACCCCAAATCTAAACCTAAAATCTAAACCTAACCCCAAATCTAAACCTGAAATCTAAACCTAACCCCAAATCTAAACCTAAAATCTAAACCTAACCCCAAATCTAAACCTAAAATCTAAACGTAACCCGAAATCGAAACCTAACCTTAAATCTAAACCTAAAATCTAAACCTAACCCCAAATCTAAATCTAAAATCTAAACCTAAAATCTAAACCTAAACCCAAATCTAAACCTAAAATCTAAACCTAACCCCAAATCTAAACCTAACCCCAAATCTAAACCTATAATCTAAACCTAACCCCAAATCTAAACCTAACCCCAAATCTAAACCTAAAATCTAAACCTAACCCCAAATCTAAACCTAACCCCAAATCTAAACCTAAAATCTAAACCTAACCCCAAATCTAAACCTAACCCCAAATCTAAACCTAAAATCTAAACCTAACCCCAAATCTAAACCTAAAATCTAAACCTAACCCCAAATCTAAACCTAAAATCTAAACCTAACCCCAAATCTAAACCTAACCCCAAATCTAAACCTAAAATCTAAACCTAACCCCAAATCTAAACCTAAAATCTAAACCTAACCCCAAATCTAAACCTAACCCCAAATCTAAACCTAAAATCTAAACCTAACCCCAAATCTAAACCTAACCCCAAATCTAAACCTAGAATCTAAACCTAACCCCAAATCTAAACCTAACCCCAAATCTAAACCTAAAATCTAAACCTAACCCCAAATCTAAACCTAACCCCAAATCTAAACCTAAAATCTAAACCTAACCCCAAATTTAAACCTAAAATCTAAACCTAACCCCAAATCTAAATCTAAAATCTAAACGTAACCCGAAATCGAAATCTAACCTTAAATCTAAACCTAAAAACTAAACCTAACCCCAAATCTAAACCTAAAATCTAAACCTAACCCCAAATCTAAACCTAACCCCAAATCTAAACCTAAAATCTAAACCTCACCCCAAATCTAAACCTAAAATCTAAACCTAACCCCAAATCTAAACCTAACCCCAAATCTAAACCTATAATCTAAACCTAACCCCAAATCCAAACCTAAAATCTAAACCTAACCCCAAATCTAAACCTAACCCCAAATCTAAACCTAAAATCTAAACCTAACCCCAAATCCAAACCTAAAATCTAAACCTAACCCCAAATCTAAACCTAAAATCTAAACCTAACCCCAAATCTAAACCTAAAATCTAAACCTAACCCCAAATCTAAACCTAACCCCAAATCTAAACCTAAAATCTAAACCTAACCCCAAATCTAAACCTAAAATCTAAACCTAACCCCAAATATAAACCTAAAATCTAAACCTAACCCCAAATCTAAACCTAAAATCTAAACCTAACACCAAGTCTAAACCTAACCCCAAATCTAAACCTAAAATCTAAACCTAACCCCAAATCTAAACCTAAAATCTAAACCTAACCCCAAATCTAAACCTAAAATCTAAACCTAACCCCAAATCCAAACCTAACCTTAAATATAAACCTAAAATCTAAACCTAACCCCAAATCTAAACCTAAAATCTAAACCTAACCCCAAATCTAAACCTAAAATCTAAACCTAACCCCAAATCTAAACCTAAAATCTAAACCTAACCCCAAATCCAAACCTAAAATCTAAACCTAACCCCAAATCTAAACCTAAAATCTAAACCTAACCCCAAATCTAAACCTAAAATCTAAACCTAACCCCAAATCTAAACCTAACCCCAAATCTAAACCTAAAATCTAAACCTAACCCCAAATCTAAACCTGAAATCTAAACCTAACCCCAAATCTAAACCTAAAATCTAAACCTAACCCCAAATCTAAACCTAAAATCTAAACGTAACCCGAAATCGAAACCTAACCTTAAATCTAAACCTAAAATCTAAACCTAACCCCAAATCTAAATCTAAAATCTAAACCTAAAATCTAAACCTAAACCCAAATCTAAACCTAAAATCTAAACCTAACCCCAAATCTAAACCTAACCCCAAATCTAAACCTATAATCTAAACCTAACCCCAAATCTAAACCTAACCCCAAATCTAAACCTAAAATCTAAACCTAACCCCAAATCTAAACCTAACCCCAAATCTAAACCTAAAATCTAAACCTAACCCCAAATCTAAACCTAACCCCAAATCTAAACCTAAAATCTAAACCTAACCCCAAATCTAAACCTAAAATCTAAACCTAACCCCAAATCTAAACCTAAAATCTAAACCTAACCCCAAATCTAAACCTAACCCCAAATCTAAACCTAAAATCTAAACCTAACCCCAAATCTAAACCTAAAATCTAAACCTAACCCCAAATCTAAACCTAACCCCAAATCTAAACCTAAAATCTAAACCTAACCCCAAATCTAAACCTAACCCCAAATCTAAACCTAGAATCTAAACCTAACCCCAAATCTAAACCTAACCCCAAATCTAAACCTAAAATCTAAACCTAACCCCAAATCTAAACCTAACCCCAAATCTAAACCTAAAATCTAAACCTAACCCCAAATTTAAACCTAAAATCTAAACCTAACCCCAAATCTAAATCTAAAATCTAAACGTAACCCGAAATCGAAACCTAACCTTAAATCTAAACCTAAAAACTAAACCTAACCCCAAATCTAAACCTAAAATCTAAACCTAACCCCAAATCTAAACCTAACCCCAAATCTAAACATAAAATCTAAACCTAACCCCAAATCTAAACCTAAAATCTAAACCTAACCCCAAATCTAAATCTAAAATCTAAACCTAAAATCTAAACCTAACCCCAAATCTAAACCTAAAATCTAAACCTAACCCCAAATCTAAACCTAACCCCAAATCTAAACCTAAAATCTAAACCTAACCCCAAATCTAAACCTAAAATCTAAACCTAACCCCAAATCTAAACCTAACCCCAAATCTAAACCTAAAATCTAAACCTAACCCCAAATCTAAACCTAAAATCTAAACCTAACCCCAAATCTAAACCTAACCCCAAATCTAAACCTAAAATCTAAACCTAACCCCAAATCTAAACCTAACCCCAAATCTAAACCTAAAATCTAAACCTAACCCCAAATCTAGACCTAAAATCTAAACCTAACCCCAAATCTAACCCTAACCCCAAATCTAAACCTAAAATCTAAACCTAACCCCAAATCTAAACCTAACCCCAAATCTAAACCTAAAATCTAAACCTAACCCCAAATCTAAACCTAAAATCTAAACCTAACCCCAAATTTAAACCTATAATCTAAACCTAACCCCAAATATAAACCTAAAATCTAAACCTAACCCCAAATCTAAACCTAAAATCTAAACCTAACACCAAGTCTAAACCTAACCCCAAATCTAAACCTAAAATCTAAACCTAACCCCAAATCTAAACCTAAAATCTAAACCTAACCCCAAATCTAAACCTAAAATCTAAACCTAACCCCAAATCCAAACCTAACCTTAAATATAAACCTAAAATCTAAACCTAACCCCAAATCTAAACCTAAAATCTAAACCTAACCCCAAATCTAAACCTAAAATCTAAACCTAACCCCAAATCTAAACCTAAAATCTAAACCTAACCCCAAATCCAAACCTAAAATCTAAACCTAACCCCAAATTTAAACCTAAAATCTAAACCTAACCCCAAATCTAAACCTAAAATCTAAACCTAACCCCAAATCTAAACCTAAAATCTAAACCTAACCCCAAATCTAAACCTAACCCCAAATCTAAACCTAAAATCTAAACCTAACCCCAAATCTAAACCTAACCCCAAATCTAAACCTAAAATCTAAACCTAACCCCAAATCTAGACCTAAAATCTAAACCTAACCCCAAATCTAACCCTAACCCCAAATCTAAACCTAAAATCTAAACCTAACCCCAAATCTAAACCTAACCCCAAATCTAAACCTAAAATCTAAACCTAACCCCAAATCTAAACCTAAAATCTAAACCTAACCCCAAATTTAAACCTATAATCTAAACCTAACCCCAAATATAAACCTAAAATCTAAACCTAACCCCAAATCTAAACCTAAAATCTAAACCTAACACCAAGTCTAAACCTAACCCCAAATCTAAACCTAAAATCTAAACCTAACCCCAAATCTAAACCTAAAATCTAAACCTAACCCCAAATCTAAACCTAAAATCTAAACCTAACCCCAAATCCAAACCTAACCTTAAATATAAACCTAAAATCTAAACCTAACCCCAAATCTAAACCTAAAATCTAAACCTAACCCCAAATCTAAACCTAAAATCTAAACCTAACCCCAAATCTAAACCTAAAATCTAAACCTAACCCCAAATCCAAACCTAAAATCTAAACCTAAAACCAAATCTAAACCTAAAATCTAAACCTAACCCCAAATCTAAACCTAAAATCTAAACCTAACCCCAAATCTAAACCTAAAATCTAAACCTAACCCCAAATCTAAACCTAACCCCAAATCTAAACCTAAAATCTAAACCTAACCCCAAATCTAAACCTAACCCCAAATCTAAACCTAAAATCTAAACCTAACCCCAAATCTAAACCTGAAATCTAAACCTAACCCCAAATCTAAACCTAAAATCTAAACCTAACCCCAAATCTAAACCTAAAATCTAAACGTAACCCGAAATCGAAACCTAACCTTAAATCTAAACCTAAAATCTAAACCTAACCCCAAATCTAAATCTAAAATCTAAACCTAAAATCTAAACCTAAACCCAAATCTAAACCTAAAATCTAAACCTAACCCCAAATCTAAACCTAACCCCAAATCTAAACCTAACCCCAAATCTAAACCTAAAATCTAAACCTAACCCCAAATCTAAACCTAACCCCAAATCTAAACCTAAAATCTAAACCTAACCCCAAATCTAAACCTAACCCCAAATCTAAACCTAAAATCTAAACCTAACCCCAAATCTAAACCTAAAATCTAAACCTAACCCCAAATCTAAACCTAAAATCTAAACCTAACCCCAAATCTAAACCTAACCCCAAATCTAAACCTAAAATCTAAACCTAACCCCAAATCTAAACCTAAAATCTAAACCTAACCCCAAATCTAAACCTAACCCCAAATCTAAACCTAAAATCTAAACCTAACCCCAAATCTAAACCTAACCCCAAATCTAAACCTAGAATCTAAACCTAACCCCAAATCTAAACCTAACCCCAAATCTAAACCTAAAATCTAAACCTAACCCCAAATCTAAACCTAACCCCAAATCTAAACCTAAAATCTAAACCTAACCCCAAATCTAAACCTAAAATCTAAACCTAACCCCAAATCTAAACCTAAAATCTAAACCTAACCCCAAATCGAAACCTAACCCCAAATCTAAACCTAAAATCTAAACCTCACCCCAAATCTAAACCTAAAATCTAAACCTAACCCCAAATCTAAACCTAACCCCAAATCTAACCTATAATCTAAACCTAACCCCAAATCCAAACCTAAAATCTAAACCTAACCCCAAATCTAAACCTAACCCCAAATCTAAACCTAAAATCTAAACCTAACCCCAAATCCAAACCTAAAATCTAAACCTAACCCCAAATCTAAACCTAACCCCAAATCTAAACCTAAAATCTAAACCTAACCCCAAATCTAAACCTAAAATCTAAACCTAACCCCAAATCTAAACCTAAAATCTAAACCTAACCCCAAATCTAAACCTGAAATCTAAACCTAACCCCAAATCTAAAACTAAAATCTAAACCTAACCCCAAATCTAAACCTAAAATCTAAACGTAAGCCGAAATCGAAACCTAACCTTAAATCTAAACCTAAAATCTAAACCTAACCCCAAATCTAAACCTAAAATCTAAACCTAAAATCTAAACCTAACCCCAAATCTAAACCTAAAATCTAAACCTAACACCAAATCTAAACCTAACCCCAAATCTAAACCTAAAATCTAAACCTAACCCCAAATCTAAACCTAACCCCAAATCTAAACCTAAAATCTAAACCTAACCCCAAATCTAAACCTGAAATCTAAACCTAACCCCAAATCTAAACCTAAAATCTAAACCTAACCCCAAATCTAAACCTAAAATCTAAACGTAACCCGAAATCGAAACCTAACCTCAAATCTAAACCTAAAATCTAAACCTAACCCCAAATCTAAACCTAAAATCTAAACCTAAAATCTAAACCTAACCCCAAATCTAAACCTAAAATCTAAACCTAACCCGAAATCGAAACCTAACCTTAAATCTAAACTTAAAATCTAAACCTAACCCCAAATCTAAACCTAAAATCTAAACCTAACCCCAAATCTAAACCTAACCCCAAATCTAAACCTAAAATCTAAACCTAACCCCAAATCTAAACCTAAAATATAAACCTAACCCCAAATCTAAACCTAAAATCTAAACCTAACCCCAAATCTAAACCTAACCCCAAATCTAAACCTAGAATCTAAACCTAACCCCAAATCTAAACCTAACCCCAAATCTAAACCTAAAATCTAAACCTAACCCCAAATCTAAACCTAACCCCAAATCTAAACCTAGAATCTAAACCTAACCCCAAATCTAAACCTAACCCCAAATCTAAACCTAAAATCTAAACCTAACCCCAAATCTAAACCTAACCCCAAATCTAAACCTAAAATCTAAACCTAACCCCAAATTTAAACCTAAAATCTAAACCTAACCCCAAATCTAAATCTAAAATCTAAACGTAACCCGAAATCGAAACCTAACCTTAAATCTAAACCTAAAAACTAAACCTAACCCCAAATCTAAACCTAAAATCTAAACCTAACCCCAAATCTAAACCTAACCCCAAATCTAAACCTAAAATCTAAACCTAACCCCAAATCTAAACCTAAAATCTAAACCTAACCCCAAATCTAAACCTAACCCCAAATCTAAACCTATAATCTAAACCTAACCCCAAATCCAAACCTAAAATCTAAACCTAACCCCAAATCTAAACCTAAAATCTAAACCTAACCCCAAATCCAAACCTAAAATCTAAACCTAACCCCAAATCTAAACCTAACCCCAAATATAAACCTAAAATCTAAACCTAACCCCAAATCTAAACCTAAAATCTAAACCTAACCCCAAATCTAAACCTAACCCCAAATCTAAACCTAAAATCTAAACCTAACCCCAAATCTAAACCTGAAATCTAAACCTAACCCCAAATCTAAAACTAAAATCTAAACCTAACCCCAAATCTAAACCTAAAATCTAAACGTAAGCCGAAATCGAAACCTAACCTTAAATCTAAACCTAAAATCTAAACCTAACCCCAAATCTAAACCTAAAATCTAAACCTAAAATCTAAACCTAACCCCAAATCTAAACCTAAAATCTAAACCTAACCCCAAATCTAAACCTAAAATCTAAACCTAACCCCAAATCTAAACCTAACCCCAAATCTAAACCTAAAATCTAAACCTAACCCCAAATCTAAACCTAACCCCAAATCTAAACCTAAAATCTAAACCTAACCCCAAATCTAAACCTGAAATCTAAACCTAACCCCAAATCTAAAACTAAAATCTAAACCTAACCCCAAATCTAAACCTAAAATCTAAACGTAACCCGAAATCGAAACCTAACCTTAAATCTAAACCTAAAATCTAAACCTAACCCCAAATCTAAACCTAAAATCTAAACCTAAAATCTAAACCTAACCCCAAATCTAAACCTAAAATCTAAACCTAACCCGAAATCGAAACCTAACCTTAAATCTAAACCTAAAATCTAAACCTAACCCCAAATCTAAACCTAAAATCTAAACCTAACCCCAAATCTAAACCTAACCCCAAATCTAAACCTAAAATCTAAACCTAACCCCAAATCTAAACCTAAAATCTAAACCTAACCCCAAATCTAAACCTAAAATCTAAACCTAACCCCAAATCTAAACCTAACCCCAAATCTAAACCTAAAATCTAAAACTAACCCCAAATCTAAACCTAAAATCTAAACCTAACCCCAAATCTAAACCTAACCCCAAATCTAAACCTAAAATCTAAACCTAACCCCAAATCTAAACCTAAAATCTAAACCTAACCCCAAATCTAAACCTAAAATCTAAACCTAAAATCTAAACCTAACCCCAAATCTAAACCTAAAATCTAAACCTAACCCCAAATCTAAACCTAACCCCAAATCTAAACCTAAAATCTAAACCTAACCCCAAATCTAAACCTAACCCCAAATCTAAACCTAGAATCTAACCCTAACCCCAAATCTAAACCTAACCCCAAATCTAAACCTAAAATCTAAACCTAACCCCAAATCTAAACCTAACCCCAAATCTAAACCTAAAATCTAAACCTAACCCCAAATGTAAACCTAAAATCTAAACCTAACCCCAAATCTAAATCTAAAATCTAAACGTAACCCGAAATCGAAACCTAACCTTAAATCTAAACCTAAAATCTAAACCTAACCCCAAATCTAAACCTAAAATCTAAACCTAACCCCAAATCTAAACCTAAAATCTAAACCTAAAATCTAAACCTAACCCCAAATCTAAACCTAACCCCAAATCTAAACCTAACCCCAAATCTAAACCTAAAATCTAAACCTAACCCCAAATCTAAACCTAAAATCTAAACCTAACCCCAAATCTAAACCTAACCCCAAATCTAAACCTAAAATCTAAACCTAACCCCAAATCTAAACCTAAAATCTAAACCTAACCCCAAATCTAAACCAAACCCCAAATCTAAACCTAAAATCTAAACCTAACCCCAAATCTAAACCTAAAATCTAAACCTAACCCCAAATCTAAACCTGAAATCTAAACCTAACCCCAAATCTAAACCTAAAATCTAAACCTAACCCCAAATCTAAACCTAAAATCTAAACGTAACCCGAAATCGAAACCTAACCATAAATCTAAACCTAAAATCTAAACCTAACCCCAAATCTAAATCTAAAATCTAAACCTAAAATCTAAACCTAACCCCAAATCTAAACCTAAAATCTAAACCTAACCCCAAATCTAAACCTAACCCCAAATCTAAACCTAAAATCTAAACCTAACCCCAAATTTAAACCTAAAATCTAAACCTAACCCCAAATCTAAATCTAAAATCTAAACGTAACCCGAAATCGAAACCTAACCTTAAATCTAAACATAAAATCTAAACCTAACCCCAAATCTAAACCTAAAATCTAAACCTAACCCCAAATCTAAATCTAAAATCTAAACCTAAAATCTAAACCTAACCCCAAATCTAAACCTAAAATCTAAACCTAACCCCAAATCTAAACCTAACCCCAAATCTAAACCTAAAATCTAAACCTAACCCCAAATCTAAACCTAAAATCTAAACCTAACCCCAAATCTAAACCTAACCCCAAATCTAAACCTAAAATCTAAACCTAACCCCAAATCTAAACCTAAAATCTAAACCTAACCCCAAATCTAAACCTAACCCCAAATCTAAACCTAAAATCTAAACCTAACCCCAAATCTAAACCTAAAATCTAAACCTAACCCCAAATCTAGACCTAAAATCTAAACCTAACCCCAAATCTAACCCTAACCCCAAATCTAAACCTAAAATCTAAACCTAACCCCAAATCTAAACCTAACCCCAAATCTAAACCTAAAATCTAAACCTAACCCCAAATCTAAACCTAAAATCTAAACCTAACCCCAAATTTAAACCTATAATCTAAACCTAACCCCAAATATAAACCTAAAATCTAAACCTAACCCCAAATCTAAACCTAAAATCTAAACCTAACACCAAGTCTAAACCTAACCCCAAATCTAAACCTAAAATCTAAACCTAACCCCAAATCTAAACCTAAAATCTAAACCTAACCCCAAATCTAAACCTAAAATCTAAACCTAACCCCAAATCCAAACCTAACCTTAAATATAAACCTAAAATCTAAACCTAACCCCAAATCTAAACCTAAAATCTAAACCTAACCCCAAATCTAAACCTAAAATCTAAACCTAACCCCAAATCTAAACCTAAAATCTAAACCTAACCCCAAATCCAAACCTAAAATCTAAACCTAACCCCAAATCTAAACCTAAAATCTAAACCTAACCCCAAATCTAAACCTAAAATCTAAACCTAACCCCAAATCTAAACCTAAAATCTAAACCTAACCCCAAATCTAAACCTAACCCCAAATCTAAACCTAAAATCTAAACCTAACCCCAAATCTAAACCTAACCCCAAATCTAAACCTAAAATCTAAACCTAACCCCAAATCTAGACCTAAAATCTAAACCTAACCCCAAATCTAACCCTAACCCCAAATCTAAACCTAAAATCTAAACCTAACCCCAAATCTAAACCTAACCCCAAATCTAAACCTAAAATCTAAACCTAACCCCAAATCTAAACCTAAAATCTAAACCTAACCCCAAATTTAAACCTATAATCTAAACCTAACCCCAAATATAAACCTAAAATCTAAACCTAACCCCAAATCTAAACCTAAAATCTAAACCTAACACCAAGTCTAAACCTAACCCCAAATCTAAACCTAAAATCTAAACCTAACCCCAAATCTAAACCTAAAATCTAAACCTAACCCCAAATCTAAACCTAAAATCTAAACCTAACCCCAAATCCAAACCTAACCTTAAATATAAACCTAAAATCTAAACCTAACCCCAAATCTAAACCTAAAATCTAAACCTAACCCCAAATCTAAACCTAAAATCTAAACCTAACCCCAAATCTAAACCTAAAATCTAAACCTAACCCCAAATCCAAACCTAAAATCTAAACCTAACCCCAAATCTAAACCTAAAATCTAAACCTAACCCCAAATCTAAACCTAAAATCTAAACCTAACCCCAAATCTAAACCTAACCCCAAATCTAAACCTAAAATCTAAACCTAACCCCAAATCTAAACCTAACCCCAAATCTAAACCTAAAATCTAAACCTAACCCCAAATCTAAACCTGAAATCTAAACCTAACCCCAAATCTAAACCTAAAATCTAAACCTAACCCCAAATCTAAACCTAAAATCTAAACGTAACCCGAAATCGAAACCTAACCTTAAATCTAAACCTAAAATCTAAACCTAACCCCAAATCTAAATCTAAAATCTAAACCTAAAATCTAAACCTAAACCCAAATCTAAACCTAAAATCTAAACCTAACCCCAAATCTAAACCTAACCCCAAATCTAAACCTATAATCTAAACCTAACCCCAAATCTAAACCTAACCCCAAATCTAAACCTAAAATCTAAACCTAACCCCAAATCTAAACCTAACCCCAAATCTAAACCTAAAATCTAAACCTAACCCCAAATCTAAACCTAACCCCAAATCTAAACCTAAAATCTAAACCTAACCCCAAATCTAAACCTAAAATCTAAACCTAACCCCAAATCTAAACCTAAAATCTAAACCTAACCCCAAATCTAAACCTAACCCCAAATCTAAACCTAAAATCTAAACCTAACCCCAAATCTAAACCTAAAATCTAAACCTAACCCCAAATCTAAACCTAACCCCAAATCTAAACCTAAAATCTAAACCTAACCCCAAATCTAAACCTAACCCCAAATCTAAACCTAGAATCTAAACCTAACCCCAAATCTAAACCTAACCCCAAATCTAAACCTAAAATCTAAACCTAACCCCAAATCTAAACCTAACCCCAAATCTAAACCTAAAATCTAAACCTAACCCCAAATTTAAACCTAAAATCTAAACCTAACCCCAAATCTAAATCTAAAATCTAAACGTAACCCGAAATCGAAACCTAACCTTAAATCTAAACCTAAAAACTAAACCTAACCCCAAATCTAAACCTAAAATCTAAACCTAACCCCAAATCTAAACCTAACCCCAAATCTAAACCTAAAATCTAAACCTCACCCCAAATCTAAACCTAAAATCTAAACCTAACCCCAAATCTAAACCTAACCCCAAATCTAAACCTATAATCTAAACCTAACCCCAAATCCAAACCTAAAATCTAAACCTAACCCCAAATCTAAACCTAACCCCAAATCTAAACCTAAAATCTAAACCTAACCCCAAATCCAAACCTAAAATCTAAACCTAACCCCAAATCTAAACCTAAAATCTAAACCTAACCCCAAATCTAAACCTAAAATCTAAACCTAACCCCAAATCTAAACCTAACCCCAAATCTAAACCTAAAATCTAAACCTAACCCCAAATCTAAACCTAAAATCTAAACCTAACCCCAAATATAAACCTAAAATCTAAACCTAACCCCAAATCTAAACCTAAAATCTAAACCTAACACCAAGTCTAAACCTAACCCCAAATCTAAACCTAAAATCTAAACCTAACCCCAAATCTAAACCTAAAATCTAAACCTAACCCCAAATCTAAACCTAAAATCTAAACCTAACCCCAAATCCAAACCTAACCTTAAATATAAACCTAAAATCTAAACCTAACCCCAAATCTAAACCTAAAATCTAAACCTAACCCCAAATCTAAACCTAAAATCTAAACCTAACCCCAAATCTAAACCTAAAATCTAAACCTAACCCCAAATCCAAACCTAAAATCTAAACCTAACCCCAAATCTAAACCTAAAATCTAAACCTAACCCCAAATCTAAACCTAACCCCAAATCTAAACCTAAAATCTAAACCTAACCCCAAATCTAAACCTGAAATCTAAACCTAACCCCAAATCTAAACCTAAAATCTAAACCTAACCCCAAATCTAAACCTAAAATCTAAACGTAACCCGAAATCGAAACCTAACCTTAAATCTAAACCTAAAATCTAAACCTAACCCCAAATCTAAATCTAAAATCTAAACCTAAAATCTAAACCTAAACCCAAATCTAAACCTAAAATCTAAACCTAACCCCAAATCTAAACCTAACCCCAAATCTAAACCTATAATCTAAACCTAACCCCAAATCTAAACCTAACCCCAAATCTAAACCTAAAATCTAAACCTAACCCCAAATCTAAACCTAACCCCAAATCTAAACCTAAAATCTAAACCTAACCCCAAATCTAAACCTAACCCCAAATCTAAACCTAAAATCTAAACCTAACCCCAAATCTAAACCTAAAATCTAAACCTAACCCCAAATCTAAACCTAAAATCTAAACCTAACCCCAAATCTAAACCTAACCCCAAATCTAAACCTAAAATCTAAACCTAACCCCAAATCTAAACCTAAAATCTAAACCTAACCCCAAATCTAAACCTAACCCCAAATCTAAACCTAAAATCTAAACCTAACCCCAAATCTAAACCTAACCCCAAATCTAAACCTAGAATCTAAACCTAACCCCAAATCTAAACCTAACCCCAAATCTAAACCTAAAATCTAAACCTAACCCCAAATCTAAACCTAACCCCAAATCTAAACCTAAAATCTAAACCTAACCCCAAATTTAAACCTAAAATCTAAACCTAACCCCAAATCTAAATCTAAAATCTAAACGTAACCCGAAATCGAAACCTAACCTTAAATCTAAACCTAAAAACTAAACCTAACCCCAAATCTAAACCTAAAATCTAAACCTAACCCCAAATCTAAACCTAACCCCAAATCTAAACCTAAAATCTAAACCTCACCCCAAATCTAAACCTAAAATCTAAACCTAACCCCAAATCTAAACCTAACCCCAAATCTAAACCTATAATCTAAACCTAACCCCAAATCCAAACCTAAAATCTAAACCTAACCCCAAATCTAAACCTAACCCCAAATCTAAACCTAAAATCTAAACCTAACCCCAAATCCAAACCTAAAATCTAAACCTAACCCCAAATCTAAACCTAAAATCTAAACCTAACCCCAAATCTAAACCTAAAATCTAAACCTAACCCCAAATCTAAACCTAACCCCAAATCTAAACCTAAAATCTAAACCTAACCCCAAATCTAAACCTAAAATCTAAACCTAAAATCTAAACCTAACCCCAAATCTAAACCTAAAATCTAAACCTAACCCGAAATCGAAACCTAACCTTAAATCTAAACCTAAAATCTAAACCTAACCCCAAATCTAAACCTAAAATCTAAACGTAACCCCAAATCTAAACCTAACCCCAAATCTAAACCTAAAATCTAAACCTAACCCCAAATCTAAACCTAAAATCTAAACCTAACCCCAAATCTAAACCTAAAATCTAAACCTAACCCCAAATCTAAACCTAACCCCAAATCTAAACCTAAAATCTAAAACTAACCCCAAATCTAAACCTAAAATCTAAACCTAACCCCAAATCTAAACCTAACCCCAAATCTAAACCTAAAATCTAAACCTAACCCCAAATCTAAACCTAAAATCTAAACCTAACCCCAAATCTAAACCTAAAATCTAAACCTAAAATCTAAACCTAACCCCAAATCTAAACCTAAAATCTAAACCTAACCCCAAATCTAAACCTAACCCCAAATCTAAACCTAAAATCTAAACCTAACCCCAAATCTAAACCTAACCCCAAATCTAAACCTAGAATCTAACCCTAACCCCAAATCTAAACCTAACCCCAAATCTAAACCTAAAATCTAAACCTAACCCCAAATCTAAACCTAACCCCAAATCTAAACCTAAAATCTAAACCTAACCCCAAATGTAAACCTAAAATCTAAACCTAACCCCAAATCTAAATCTAAAATCTAAACGTAACCCGAAATCGAAACCTAACCTTAAATCTAAACCTAAAATCTAAACCTAACCCCAAATCTAAACCTAAAATCTAAACCTAACCCCAAATCTAAACCTAAAATCTAAACCTAAAATCTAAACCTAACCCCAAATCTAAACCTAAAATCTAAACCTAACCCCAAATCTAAACCTAACCCCAAATCTAAACCTAAAATCTAAACCTAACCCCAAATCTAAACCTAAAATCTAAACCTAACCCCAAATCTAAACCTAAAATCTAAACCTAACCCCAAATCTAAACCTAAAATCTAAACCTAACCCCAAATCTAAACCTAACCCCAAATCTAAACCTAAAATCTAAACCTAACCCCAAATCTAAACCTAAAATCTAAACCTAACCCCAAATCTAAACCTAAAATCTAAACCTAACCCCAAATCTAAACCTGAAATCTAAACCTAACCCCAAATCTAAACCTAAAATCTAAACCTAAACCCAAATCTAAACCTAAAATCTAAACCTAACCCCAAATCTAAACCTAAAATCTAAACGTAACCCGAAATCGAAACCTAACCATAAATCTAAACCTAAAATCTAAACCTAACCCCAAATCTAAATCTAAAATCTAAACCTAAAATCTAAACCTAACCTTAAATCTAAACCTAAAATCTAAACCTAACCCCAAATCTAAACCTAACCCCAAATCTAAACCTAAAATCTAAACCTAACCCCAAATTTAAACCTAAAATCTAAACCTAACCCCAAATCTAAATCTAAAATCTAAACGTAACCCCAAATCTAAACCTAACCTTAAATCTAAACATAAAATCTAAACCTAACCCCAAATCTAAACCTAAAATCTAAACCTAACCCCAAATCTAAATCTAAAATCTAAACCTAAAATCTAAACCTAACCCCAAATCTAAACCTAAAATCTAAACCTAACCCCAAATCTAAACCTAACCCCAAATCTAAACCTAAAATCTAAACCTAACCCCAAATCTAAACCTAAAATCTAAACCTAACCCCAAATCTAAACCTAACCCCAAATCCAAACCTAAAATCTAAACCTAACCCCAAATCTAAACCTAAAATCTAAACCTAACCCCAAATCTAAACCTAACCCCAAATCTAAACCTAAAATCTAAACCTAACCCCAAATCTAAACCTAACCCCAAATCTAAACCTAAAATCTAAACCTAACCCCAAATCTAGACCTAAAATCTAAACCTAACCCCAAATCTAACCCTAACCCCAAATCTAAACCTAAAATCTAAACCTAACCCCAAATCTAAACCTAACCCCAAATCTAAACCTAAAATCTAAACCTAACCCCAAATCTAAACCTAAAATCTAAACCTAACCCCAAATTTAAACCTATAATCTAAACCTAACCCCAAATATAAACCTAAAATCTAAACCTAACCCCAAATCTAAACCTAAAATCTAAACCTAACACCAAGTCTAAACCTAACCCCAAATCTAAACCTAAAATCTAAACCTAACCCCAAATCTAAACCTAAAATCAAAACCTAACCCCAAATCTAAACCTAAAATCTAAACCTAACCCCAAATCCAAACCTAACCTTAAATATAAACCTAAAATCTAAACCTAACCCCAAATCTAAACCTAAAATCTAAACCTAACCCCAAATCTAAACCTAAAATCTAAACCTAACCCCAAATCTAAACCTAAAATCTAAACCTAACCCCAAATCCAAACCTAAAATCTAAACCTAACCCCAAATCTAAACCTAAAATCTAAACCTAACCCCAAATCTAAACCTAAAATCTAAACCTAACCCCAAATCTAAACCTAAAATCTAAACCTAACCCCAAATCTAAACCTAACCCCAAATCTAAACCTAAAATCTAAACCTAACCCCAAATCTAAACCTAACCCCAAATCTAAACCTAAAATCTAAACCTAACCCCAAATCTAGACCTAAAATCTAAACCTAACCCCAAATCTAACCCTAACCCCAAATCTAAACCTAAAATCTAAACCTAACCCCAAATCTAAACCTAACCCCAAATCTAAACCTAAAATCTAAACCTAACCCCAAATCTAAACCTAAAATCTAAACCTAACCCCAAATTTAAACCTATAATCTAAACCTAACCCCAAATATAAACCTAAAATCTAAACCTAACCCCAAATCTAAACCTAAAATCTAAACCTAACACCAAGTCTAAACCTAACCCCAAATCTAAACCTAAAATCTAAACCTAACCCCAAATCTAAACCTAAAATCTAAACCTAACCCCAAATCTAAACCTAAAATCTAAACCTAACCCCAAATCCAAACCTAACCTTAAATATAAACCTAAAATCTAAACCTAACCCCAAATCTAAACCTAAAATCTAAACCTAACCCCAAATCTAAACCTAAAATCTAAACCTAACCCCAAATCTAAACCTAAAATCTAAACCTAACCCCAAATCCAAACCTAAAATCTAAACCTAACCCCAAATCTAAACCTAAAATCTAAACCTAACCCCAAATCTAAACCTAAAATCTAAACCTAACCCCAAATCTAAACCTAAAATCTAAACCTAACCCCAAATCTAAACCTAACCCCAAATCTAAACCTAAAATCTAAACCTAACCCCAAATCTAAACCTAACCCCAAATCTAAACCTAAAATCTAAACCTAACCCCAAATCTAAACCTGAAATCTAAACCTAACCCCAAATCTAAACCTAAAATCTAAACCTAACCCCAAATCTAAACCTAAAATCTAAACGTAACCCGAAATCGAAACCTAACCTTAAATCTAAACCTAAAATCTAAACCTAACCCCAAATCTAAATCTAAAATCTAAACCTAAAATCTAAACCTAAACCCAAATCTAAACCTAAAATCTAAACCTAACCCCAAATCTAAACCTAACCCCAAATCTAAACCTATAATCTAAACCTAACCCCAAATCTAAACCTAACCCCAAATCTAAACCTAAAATCTAAACCTAACCCCAAATCTAAACCTAACCCCAAATCTAAACCTAAAATCTAAACCTAACCCCAAATCTAAACCTAACCCCAAATCTAAACCTAAAATCTAAACCTAACCCCAAATCTAAACCTAAAATCTAAACCTAACCCCAAATCTAAACCTAAAATCTAAACCTAACCCCAAATCTAAACCTAACCCCAAATCTAAACCTAAAATCTAAACCTAACCCCAAATCTAAACCTAAAATCTAAACCTAACCCCAAATCTAAACCTAACCCCAAATCTAAACCTAAAATCTAAACCTAACCCCAAATCTAAACCTAACCCCAAATCTAAACCTAGAATCTAAACCTAACCCCAAATCTAAACCTAACCCCAAATCTAAACCTAAAATCTAAACCTAACCCCAAATCTAAACCTAACCCCAAATCTAAACCTAAAATCTAAACCTAACCCCAAATTTAAACCTAAAATCTAAACCTAACCCCAAATCTAAATCTAAAATCTAAACGTAACCCGAAATCGAAACCTAACCTTAAATCTAAACCTAAAAACTAAACCTAACCCCAAATCTAAACCTAAAATCTAAACCTAACCCCAAATCTAAACCTAACCCCAAATCTAAACCTAAAATCTAAACCTCACCCCAAATCTAAACCTAAAATCTAAACCTAACCCCAAATCTAAACCTAACCCCAAATCTAAACCTATAATCTAAACCTAACCCCAAATCCAAACCTAAAATCTAAACCTAACCCCAAATCTAAACCTAACCCCAAATCTAAACCTAAAATCTAAACCTAACCCCAAATCCAAACCTAAAATCTAAACCTAACCCCAAATCTAAACCTAAAATCTAAACCTAACCCCAAATCTAAACCTAAAATCTAAACCTAACCCCAAATCTAAACCTAACCCCAAATCTAAACCTAAAATCTAAACCTAACCCCAAATCTAAACCTGAAATCTAAACCTAACCCCAAATCTAAAACTAAAATCTAAACCTAACCCCAAATCTAAACCTAAAATCTAAACGTAAGCCGAAATCGAAACCTAACCTTAAATCTAAACCTAAAATCTAAACCTAACCCCAAATCTAAACCTAAAATCTAAACCTAAAATCTAAACCTAACCCCAAATCTAAACCTAAAATCTAAACCTAACCCCAAATCTAAACCTAACCCCAAATCTAAACCTAAAATCTAAACCTAACCCCAAATCTAAACCTAAAATCTAAACCTAACCCCAAATCTAAACCTAACCCCAAATCTAAACCTAAAATCTAAACCTAACCCCAAATCTAAACCTAACCCCAAATCTAAACCTAAAATCTAAACCTAACCCCAAATCTAAACCTAAAATCTAAACCTAACCCCAAATCTAAACCTAACCCCAAATCTAAACCTAAAATCTAAACCTAACCCCAAATCTAAACCTAACCCCAAATCTAAACCTAAAATCTAAACCTAACCCCAAATCTAAACCTGAAATCTAAACCTAACCCCAAATCTAAACCTAAAATCTAAACCTAACCCCAAATCTAAACCTAAAATCTAAACGTAACCCGAAATCGAAACCTAACCTTAAATCTAAACCTAAAATCTAAACCTAACCCCAAATCTAAACCTAAAATCTAAACCTAAAATCTAAACATAACCCCAAATCTAAACCTAAAATCTAAACCTAACCCGAAATCGAAACCTAACCTTAAATCTAAACCTAAAATCTAAACCTAACCCCAAATCTAAACCTAAAATCTAAACCTAACCCCAAATCTAAACCTAACCCCAAATCTAAACCTAAAATCTAAACCTAACCCCAAATCTAAACCTAAAATCTAAACCTAACCCCAAATCTAAACCTAAAATCTAAACCTAACCCCAAATCTAAACCTAACCCCAAATCTAAACCTAGAATCTAAACCTAACCCCAAATCTAAACCTAACCCCAAATCTAAACCTAAAATCTAAACCTAACCCCAAATCTAAACCTAACCCCAAATCTAAACCTAGAATCTAAACCTAACCCCAAATCTAAACCTAACCCCAAATCTAAACCTAAAATCTAAACCTAACCCCAAATCTAAACCTAAAATCTAAACCTAACCCCAAATCTAAACCTAAAATCTAAACCTAACCCCAAATCCAAACCTAAAATCTAAACCTAACCCCAAATCTAAACCTAAAATCTAAACCTAACCCCAAATCTAAACCTAACCCCAAATCTAAACCTAAAATCTAAACCTAACCCCAAATCTAAACCTAACCCCAAATCTAAACCTAAAATCTAAACCTAACCCCAAATCTAAACCTGAAATCTAAACCTAACCCCAAATCTAAACCTAAAATCTAAACCTAACCCCAAATCTAAACCTAAAATCTAAACGTAACCCGAAATCGAAACCTAACCTTAAATCTAAACCTAAAATCTAAACCTAACCCCAAATCTAAATCTAAAATCTAAACCTAAAATCTAAACCTAAACCCAAATCTAAACCTAAAATCTAAACCTAACCCCAAATCTAAACCTAACCCCAAATCTAAACCTATAATCTAAACCTAACCCCAAATCTAAACCTAACCCCAAATCTAAACCTAAAATCTAAACCTAACCCCAAATCTAAACCTAACCCCAAATCTAAACCTAAAATCTAAACCTAACCCCAAATCTAAACCTAACCCCAAATCTAAACCTAAAATCTAAACCTAACCCCAAATCTAAACCTAAAATCTAAACCTAACCCCAAATCTAAACCTAAAATCTAAACCTAACCCCAAATCTAAACCTAACCCCAAATCTAAACCTAAAATCTAAACCTAACCCCAAATCTAAACCTAAAATCTAAACCTAACCCCAAATCTAAACCTAACCCCAAATCTAAACCTAAAATCTAAACCTAACCCCAAATCTAAACCTAACCCCAAATCTAAACCTAGAATCTAAACCTAACCCCAAATCTAAACCTAACCCCAAATCTAAACCTAAAATCTAAACCTAACCCCAAATCTAAACCTAACCCCAAATCTAAACCTAAAATCTAAACCTAACCCCAAATTTAAACCTAAAATCTAAACCTAACCCCAAATCTAAATCTAAAATCTAAACGTAACCCGAAATCGAAACCTAACCTTAAATCTAAACCTAAAAACTAAACCTAACCCCAAATCTAAACCTAAAATCTAAACCTAACCCCAAATCTAAACCTAACCCCAAATCTAAACCTAAAATCTAAACCTCACCCCAAATCTAAACCTAAAATCTAAACCTAACCCCAAATCTAAACCTAACCCCAAATCTAAACCTATAATCTAAACCTAACCCCAAATCCAAACCTAAAATCTAAACCTAAACCCAAATCTAAACCTAACCCCAAATCTAAACCTAAAATCTAAACCTAACCCCAAATCCAAACCTAAAATCTAAACCTAACCCCAAATCTAAACCTAAAATCTAAACCTAACCCCAAATCTAAACCTAAAATCTAAACCTAACCCCAAATGTAAACCTAACCCCAAATCTAAACCTAAAATCTAAACCTAACCCCAAATCTAAACCTGAAATCTAAACCTAACCCCAAATCTAAAACTAAAATCTAAACCTAACCCCAAATCTAAACCTAAAATCTAAACGTAAGCCGAAATCGAAACCTAACCTTAAATCTAAACCTAAAATCTAAACCTAACCCCAAATCTAAACCTAAAATCTAAACCTAAAATCTAAACCTAACCCCAAATCTAAACCTAAAATCTAAACCTAACCCCAAATCTAAACCTAACCCCAAATCTAAACCTAAAATCTAAACCTAACCCCAAATCTAAACCTAAAATCTAAACCTAACCCCAAATCTAAACCTAACCCCAAATCTAAACCTAAAATCTAAACCTAACCCCAAATCTAAACCTAACCCCAAATCTAAACCTAAAATCTAAACCTAACCCCAAATCTAAACCTAAAATCTAAACCTAACCCCAAATCTAAACCTAACCCCAAATCTAAACCTAAAATCTAAACCTAACCCCAAATCTAAACCTAACCCCAAATCTAAACCTAAAATCTAAACCTAACCCCAAATCTAAACCTGAAATCTAAACCTAACCCCAAATCTAAACCTAAAATCTAAACCTAACCCCAAATCTAAACCTAAAATCTAAACGTAACCCGAAATCGAAACCTAACCTTAAATCTAAACCTAAAATCTAAACCTAACCCCAAATCTAAACCTAAAATCTAAACCTAAAATCTAAACCTAACCCCAAATCTAAACCTAAAATCTAAACCTAACCCGAAATCGAAACCTAACCTTAAATCTAAACCTAAAATCTAAACCTAACCCCAAATCTAAACCTAAAATCTAAACCTAACCCCAAATCTAAACCTAACCCCAAATCTAAACCTAAAATCTAAACCTAACCCCAAATCTAAACCTAAAATCTAAACCTAACCCCAAATCTAAACCTAAAATCTAAACCTAACCCCAAATCTAAACCTAACCCCAAATCTAAACCTAGAATCTAAACCTAACCCCAAATCTAAACCTAACCCCAAATCTAAACCTAAAATCTAAACCTAACCCCAAATCTAAACCTAACCCCAAATCTAAACCTAGAATCTAAACCTAACCCCAAATCTAAACCTAACCCCAAATCTAAACCTAAAATCTAAACCTAACCCCAAATCTAAACCTAAAATCTAAACCTAACCCCAAATCTAAACCTAAAATCTAAACCTAACCCCAAATCCAAACCTAAAATCTAAACCTAACCCCAAATCTAAACCTAAAATCTAAACCTAACCCCAAATCTAAACCTAACCCCAAATCTAAACCTAAAATCTAAACCTAACCCCAAATCTAAACCTAACCCCAAATCTAAACCTAAAATCTAAACCTAACCCCAAATCTAGACCTAAAATCTAAACCTAACCCCAAATCTAACCCTAACCCCAAATCTAAACCTAAAATCTAAACCTAACCCCAAATCTAAACCTAACCCCAAATCTAAACCTAAAATCTAAACCTAACCCCAAATCTAAACCTAAAATCTAAACCTAACCCCAAATTTAAACCTATAATCTAAACCTAACCCCAAATATAAACCTAAAATCTAAACCTAACCCCAAATCTAAACCTAAAATCTAAACCTAACACCAAGTCTAAACCTAACCCCAAATCTAAACCTAAAATCTAAACCTAACCCCAAATCTAAACCTAAAATCTAAACCTAACCCCAAATCTAAACCTAAAATCTAAACCTAACCCCAAATCCAAACCTAACCTTAAATATAAACCTAAAATCTAAACCTAACCCCAAATCTAAACCTAAAATCTAAACCTAACCCCAAATCTAAACCTAAAATCTAAACCTAACCCCAAATCTAAACCTAAAATCTAAACCTAACCCCAAATCCAAACCTAAAATCTAAACCTAACCCCAAATCTAAACCTAAAATCTAAACCTAACCCCAAATCTAAACCTAAAATCTAAACCTAACCCCAAATCTAAACCTAAAATCTAAACCTAACCCCAAATCTAAACCTAACCCCAAATCTAAACCTAAAATCTAAACCTAACCCCAAATCTAAACCTAACCCCAAATCTAAACCTAAAATCTAAACCTAACCCCAAATCTAAACCTGAAATCTAAACCTAACCCCAAATCTAAACCTAAAATCTAAACCTAACCCCAAATCTAAACCTAAAATCTAAACGTAACCCGAAATCGAAACCTAACCTTAAATCTAAACCTAAAATCTAAACCTAACCCCAAATCTAAATCTAAAATCTAAACCTAAAATCTAAACCTAAACCCAAATCTAAACCTAAAATCTAAACCTAACCCCAAATCTAAACCTAACCCCAAATCTAAACCTATAATCTAAACCTAACCCCAAATCTAAACCTAACCCCAAATCTAAACCTAAAATCTAAACCTAACCCCAAATCTAAACCTATAATCTAAACCTAACCCCAAATCTAAACCTAAAATCTAAACCTAACCCCAAATCTAAACCTAACCCCAAATCTAAACCTAAAATCTAAACCTAACCCCAAATCTAAACCTAAAATCTAAACCTAACCCCAAATCTAAACCTAAAATCTAAACCTAACCCCAAATCTAAACCTAACCCCAAATCTAAACCTAAAATCTAAACCTAACCCCAAATCTAAACCTAACCCCAAATCTAAACCTAGAATCTAAACCTAACCCCAAATCTAAACCTAACCCCAAATCTAAACCTAAAATCTAAACCTAACCCCAAATCTAAACCTAACCCCAAATCTAAACCTAAAATCTAAACCTAACCCCAAATTTAAACCTAAAATCTAAACCTAACCCCAAATCTAAATCTAAAATCTAAACGTAACCCGAAATCGAAACCTAACCTTAAATCTAAACCTAAAAACTAAACCTAACCCCAAATCTAAACCTAAAATCTAAACCTAACCCCAAATCTAAACCTAACCCCAAATCTAAACCTAAAATCTAAACCTCACCCCAAATCTAAACCTAAAATCTAAACCTAACCCCAAATCTAAACCTAACCCCAAATCTAAACCTATAATCTAAACCTAACCCCAAATCCAAACCTAAAATCTAAACCTAACCCCAAATCTAAACCTAACCCCAAATCTAAACCTAAAATCTAAACCTAACCCCAAATCCAAACCTAAAATCTAAACCTAACCCCAAATCTAAACCTAACCCCAAATCTAAACCTAAAATCTAAACCTAACCCCAAATCTAAACCTAAAATCTAAACCTAACCCCAAATCTAAACCTAACCCCAAATCTAAACCTAAAATCTAAACCTAACCCCAAATCTAAACCTGAAATCTAAACCTAACCCCAAATCTAAAACTAAAATCTAAACCTAACCCCAAATCTAAACCTAAAATCTAAACGTAAGCCGAAATCGAAACCTAACCTTAAATCTAAACCTAAAATCTAAACCTAACCCCAAATCTAAACCTAAAATCTAAACCTAAAATCTAAACCTAACCCCAAATCTAAACCTAAAATCTAAACCTAACCCCAAATCTAAACCTAACCCCAAATCTAAACCTAAAATCTAAACCTAACCCCAAATCTAAACCTAAAATCTAAACCTAACCCCAAATCTAAACCTAACCCCAAATCTAAACCTAAAATCTAAACCTAACCCCAAATCTAAACCTAACCCCAAATCTAAACCTAAAATCTAAACCTAACCCCAAATCTAAACCTGAAATCTAAACCTAACCCCAAATCTAAACCTAAAATCTAAACCTAACCCCAAATCTAAACCTAAAATCTAAACGTAACCCGAAATCGAAACCTAACCTTAAATCTAAACCTAAAATCTAAACCTAACCCCAAATCTAAACCTAAAATCTAAACCTAAAATCTAAACCTAACCCCAAATCTAAACCTAAAATCTAAACCTAACCCGAAATCGAAACCTAACCTTAAATCTAAACCTAAAATCTAAACCTAACCCCAAATCTAAACCTAAAATCTAAACCTAACCCCAAATCTAAACCTAACCCCAAATCTAAACCTAAAATCTAAACCTAACCCCAAATCTAAACCTAAAATCTAAACCTAACCCCAAATCTAAACCTAAAATCTAAACCTAACCCCAAATCTAAACCTAACCCCAAATCTAAACCTAGAATCTAAACCTAACCCCAAATCTAAACCTAACCCCAAATCTAAACCTAAAATCTAAACCTAACCCCAAATCTAAACCTAACCCCAAATCTAAACCTAGAATCTAAACCTAACCCCAAATCTAAACCTAACCCCAAATCTAAACCTAAAATCTAAACCTAACCCCAAATCTAAACCTAACCCCAAATCTAAACCTAAAATCTAAACCTAACCCCAAATTTAAACCTAAAATCTAAACCTAACCCCAAATCTAAATCTAAAATCTAAACGTAACCCGAAATCGAAACCTAACCTTAAATCTAAACCTAAAAACTAAACCTAACCCCAAATCTAAACCTAAAATCTAAACCTAACCCCAAATCTAAACCTAACCCCAAATCTAAACCTAAAATCTAAACCTAACCCCAAATCTAAACCTAAAATCTAAACCTAACCCCAAATCTAAACCTAACCCCAAATCTAAACCTATAATCTAAACCTAACCCCAAATCCAAACCTAAAATCTAAACCTAACCCCAAATCTAAACCTAAAATCTAAACCTAACCCCAAATCCAAACCTAAAATCTAAACCTAACCCCAAATCTAAACCTAACCCCAAATATAAACCTAAAATCTAAACCTAACCCCAAATCTAAACCTAAAATCTAAACCTAACCCCAAATCTAAACCTAACCCCAAATCTAAACCTAAAATCTAAACCTAACCCCAAATCTAAACCTGAAATCTAAACCTAACCCCAAATCTAAAACTAAAATCTAAACCTAACCCCAAATCTAAACCTAAAATCTAAACGTAAGCCGAAATCGAAACCTAACCTTAAATCTAAACCTAAAATCTAAACCTAACCCAAAATCTAAACCTAAAATCTAAACCTAAAATCTAAACCTAACCCCAAATCTAAACCTAAAATCTAAACCTAACCCCAAATCTAAACCTAAAATCTAAACCTAACCCCAAATCTAAACCTAACCCCAAATCTAAACCTAAAATCTAAACCTAACCCCAAATCTAAACCTAACCCCAAATCTAAACCTAAAATCTAAACCTAACCCCAAATCTAAACCTGAAATCTAAACCTAACCCCAAATCTAAAACTAAAATCTAAACCTAACCCCAAATCTAAACCTAAAATCTAAACGTAACCCGAAATCGAAACCTAACCTTAAATCTAAACCTAAAATCTAAACCTAACCCCAAATCTAAACCTAAAATCTAAACCTAAAATCTAAACCTAACCCCAAATCTAAACCTAAAATCTAAACCTAACCCCAAATCTAAACCTAACCTTAAATCTAAACCTAAAATCTAAACCTAACCCCAAATCTAAACCTAAAATCTAAACCTAACCCCAAATCTAAACCTAACCCCAAATCTAAACCTAAAATCTAAACCTAACCCCAAATCTAAACCTAAAATCTAAACCTAACCCCAAATCTAAACCTAAAATCTAAACCTAACCCCAAATCTAAACCTAACCCCAAATCTAAACCTAAAATCTAAAACTAACCCCAAATCTAAACCTAAAATCTAAACCTAACCCCAAATCTAAACCTAACCCCAAATCTAAACCTAAAATCTAAACCTAACCCCAAATCTAAACCTAAAATCTAAACCTAACCCCAAATCTAAACCTAAAATCTAAACCTAAAATCTAAACCTAACCCCAAATCTAAACCTAAAATCTAAACCTAACCCCAAATCTAAACCTAACCCCAAATCTAAACCTAAAATCTAAACCTAACCCCAAATCTAAACCTAACCCCAAATCTAAACCTAGAATCTAACCCTAACCCCAAATCTAAACCTAACCCCAAATCTAAACCTAAAATCTAAACCTAACCCCAAATCTAAACCTAACCCCAAATCTAAACCTAAAATCTAAACCTAACCCCAAATGTAAACCTAAAATCTAAACCTAACCCCAAATCTAAATCTAAAATCTAAACGTAACCCGAAATCGAAACCTAACCCCAAATCTAAACCTAAAATCTAAACCTAACCCCAAATTTAAACCTAAAATCTAAACCTAACCCCAAATCTAAACCTAAAATCTAAACCTAACCCCAAATCTAAACCTAACCCCAAATCTAAACCTATAATCTAAACCTAACCCCAAATCTAAACCTAAAATCTAAACCTAACCCCAAATCTAAACCTAAAATCTAAACCTAACCCCAAGTCTAAACCTAACCCCAAATCTAAACCTAAAATCTAAACCTAACCCCAAATCTAAACCTAAAATCTAAACCTAACCCCAAATCTAAACCTAAAATCTAAATCTAACCCGAAATCGAAACCTAACCTTAAATATAAACCTAAAATCTAAACCTAACCCCAAATCTAAACCTAAAATCTAAACCTAACCCCAAATCTAAACCTAAAATCTAAACCTAACCCCAAATCTAAACCTAACCCCAAATCTAAACCTAAAATCTAAACCTAACCCCAAATCTAAACCTAAAATCTAAACCTAAAATCTAAACCTAACCCCAAATCTAAACCTAAAATCTAAACCTAACCCCAAATCTAAACCTAACCCCAAATCTAAACCTAAAATCTAAACCTAACCCCAAATCTAAACCTAAAATCTAAACCTAACCCCAAATCTAAACCTAACCCCAAATCTAAACCTAAAATCTAAACCTAACCCCAAATCTAAACCTAACCCCAAATCTAAACCTAAAATCTAAACCTAACCACAAATCTAAACCTGAAATCTAAACCTAACCCCAAATCTAAACCTAAAATCTAAACCTAACCCCAAATCTAAACCTAAAATCTAAACGTAACCCGAAATCGAAACCTAAGCTTAAATATAAACCTAAAATCTAAACCTAACCCCAAATCTAAACCTAAAATCTAAACCTAAAATCTAAACCTAACCCCAAATCTAAACCTAAAATCTAAACCTAACCCGAAATCGAAACCTAACCTTAAATCTAAACCTAAAATCTAAACCTAACCCCAAATCTAAACCTAAAATCTAAACCTAACCCCAAATCTAAACCTAAAATCTAAACCTAACCCCAAATCTAAACCTAAAATCTAAACCTAACCCCAAATCTAAACCTAACCCCAAATCTAAACCTAAAATCTAAACCTAACCCCAAATCTAAACCTAAAATCTAAACCTAACCCCAAATCTAAACCTAACCCCAAATCTAAACCTAAAATCTAAACCTAACCCCAAATCTAAACCTAACCCCAAATCTAAACCTAAAATCTAAACCTAACCCCAAATCTAAACCTAACCCCAAATCTAAACCTAAAATCTAAACCTAACCCCAAATCTAAACCTAAAATCTAAACCTAACCCCAAATCTAAACCTAACCCCAAATCTAAACCTAAAATCTAAACCTAACCCCAAATCTAAACCTAAAATCTAAACCTAACCCCAAATCTAAACCTAAAATCTAAACCTAACCCCAAATCTAAACCTAAAATCTAAACCTAACCCCAAATCTAAACCTAACCCCAAATCTAAACCTAAAATCTAAACCTAACCCCAAATCTAAACCTAAAATCTAAACCTAACCCCAAATCTAAACCTAAAATCTAAACCTAACCCCAAATTTAGACCTAAAATCTAAACCTAACCCCAAATCTAAACCTAACCCCAAATCTAAACCTAAAATCTAAACCTAACCCCAAATCTAAACCTAACCCCAAATCTAAACCTAAAATCTAAACCTAACCCCAAATCTAAACCTAACCCCAAATCTAAACCTAAAATCTAAACCTAACCCCAAATTTAAACCTAAAATCTAAACCTAACCCCAAATCTAAACCTAAAATCTAAACCTAACCCCAAATCTAAACCTAACCCCAAATCTAAACCTATAATCTAAACCTAACCCCAAATCTAAACCTAAAATCTAAACCTAACCCCAAATCTAAACCTAAAATCTAAACCTAACCCCAAGTCTAAACCTAACCCCAAATCTAAACCTAAAATCTAAACCTAACCCCAAATCTAAACCTAAAATCTAAACCTAACCCCAAATCTAAACCTAAAATCTAAATCTAACCCGAAATCGAAACCTAACCTTAAATATAAACCTAAAATCTAAACCTAACCCCAAATCTAAACCTAAAATCTAAACCTAACCCCAAATCTAAACCTAAAATCTAAACCTAACCCCAAATCTAAACCTAAAATCTAAACCTAACCCCAAATCCAAACCTAAAATCTAAACCTAACCCCAAATCTAAACCTAAAATCTAAACCTAACCCCAAATCTAAACCTAAAATCTAAACCTAACCCCAAATCTAAACCTAACCCCAAATCTAAACCTATAATCTAAACCTAACCCCAAATCCAAACCTAAAATCTAAACCTAACCCCAAATCTAAACCTAACCCCAAATCTAAACCTAAAATCTAAACCTAACCCCAAATCCAAACCTAAAATCTAAACCTAACCCCAAATCTAAACCTAAAATCTAAACCTAACCCCAAATCTAAACCTAAAATCTAAACCTAACCCCAAATCTAAACCTAACCCCAAATCTAAACCTAAAATCTAAACCTAACCCCAAATCTAAACCTGAAATCTAAACCTAACCCCAAATCTAAAACTAAAATCTAAACCTAACCCCAAATCTAAACCTAAAATCTAAACGTAAGCCGAAATCGAAACCTAACCTTAAATCTAAACCTAAAATCTAAACCTAACCCCAAATCTAAACCTAAAATCTAAACCTAAAATCTAAACCTAACCCCAAATCTAAACCTAAAATCTAAACCTAACCCCAAATCTAAACCTAACCCCAAATCTAAACCTAAAATCTAAACCTAACCCCAAATCTAAACCTAAAATCTAAACCTAACCCCAAATCTAAACCTAACCCCAAATCTAAACCTAAAATCTAAACCTAACCCCAAATCTAAACCTAACCCCAAATCTAAACCTAAAATCTAAACCTAACCCCAAATCTAAACCTGAAATCTAAACCTAACCCCAAATCTAAACCTAAAATCTAAACCTAACCCCAAATCTAAACCTAAAATCTAAACGTAACCCGAAATCGAAACCTAACCTTAAATCTAAACCTAAAATCTAAACCTAACCCCAAATCTAAACCTAAAATCTAAACCTAAAATCTAAACCTAACCCCAAATCTAAACCTAAAATCTAAACGTAACCCGAAATCGAAACCTAACCTTAAATCTAAACCTAAAATCTAAACCTAACCCCAAATCTAAACCTAAAATCTAAACCTAACCCCAAATCTAAACCTAACCCCAAATCTAAACCTAAAATCTAAACCTAACCCCAAATCTAAACCTAAAATCTAAACCTAACCCCAAATCTAAACCTAAAATCTAAACCTAACCCCAAATCTAAACCTAACCCCAAATCTAAACCTAGAATCTAAACCTAACCCCAAATCTAAACCTAACCCCAAATCTAAACCTAAAATCTAAACCTAACCCCAAATCTAAACCTAACCCCAAATCTAAACCTAGAATCTAAACCTAACCCCAAATCTAAACCTAACCCCAAATCTAAACCTAAAATCTAAACCTAACCCCAAATCTAAACCTAAAATCTAAACCTAACCCCAAATCTAAACCTAAAATCTAAACCTAACCCCAAATCCAAACCTAAAATCTAAACCTAACCCCAAATCTAAACCTAAAATCTAAACCTAACCCCAAATCTAAACCTAAAATCTAAACCTAACCCCAAATCTAAACCTAAAATCTAAACCTAACCCGAAATCTAACCCTAACCCCAAATCTAAACCTAAAATCTAAACCTAACCCCAAATCTAAACCTAACCCCAAATCTAAACCTAAAATCTAAACCTAACCCCAAATCTAAACCTAAAATCTAAACCTAACCCCAAATTTAAACCTATAATCTAAACCTAACCCCAAATATAAACCTAAAATCTAAACCTAACCCCAAATCTAAACCTAAAATCTAAACCTAACACCAAGTCTAAACCTAACCCCAAATCTAAACCTAAAATCTAAACCTAACCCCAAATCTAAACCTAAAATCTAAACCTAACCCCAAATCTAAACCTAAAATCTAAACCTAACCCCAAATCCAAACCTAACCTTAAATATAAACCTAAAATCTAAACCTAACCCCAAATCTAAACCTAAAATCTAAACCTAACCCCAAATCTAAACCTAAAATCTAAACCTAACCCCAAATCTAAACCTAAAATCTAAACCTAACCCCAAATCCAAACCAAAAATCTAAACCTAACCCCAAATCTAAACCTAAAATCTAAACCTAACCCCAAATCTAAACCTAAAATCTAAACCTAACCCGAAATCTAAACCTAAAATCTAAACCTAACCCCAAATCTAAACCTAACCCCAAATCTAAACCTAAAATCTAAACCTAACCCCAAATCTAAACCTAACCCCAAATCTAAACCTAAAATCTAAACCTAACCCCAAATCTAAACCTGAAATCTAAACCTAACCCCAAATCTAAACCTAAAATCTAAACCTAACCCCAAATCTAAACCTAAAATCTAAACGTAACCCGAAATCGAAACCTAACCTTAAATCTAAACCTAAAATCTAAACCTAACCCCAAATCTAAATCTAAAATCTAAACCTAAAATCTAAACCTAACCCCAAATCTAAACCTAAAATCTAAACCTAACCCCAAATCTAAACCTAACCCCAAATCTAAACCTATAATCTAAACCTAACCCCAAATCTAAACCTAACCCCAAATCTAAACCTAAAATCTAAACCTAACCCCAAATCTAAACCTAACCCCAAATCTAAACCTAAAATCTAAACCTAACCCCAAATCTAAACCTAACCCCAAATCTAAACCTAAAATCTAAACCTAACCCCAAATCTAAACCTAAAATCTAAACCTAACCCCAAATCTAAACCTAAAATCTAAACCTAACCCCAAATCTAAACCTAACCCCAAATCTAAACCTAAAATCTAAACCTAACCCCAAATCTAAACCTAAAATCTAAACCTAACCCCAAATCTAAACCTAACCCCAAATCTAAACCTAGAATCTAAACCTAACCCCAAATCTAAACCTAACCCCAAATCTAAACCTAAAATCTAAACCTAACCCCAAATCTAAACCTAACCCCAAATCTAAACCTAAAATCTAAACCTAACCCCAAATTTAAACCTAAAATCTAAACCTAACCCCAAATCTAAATCTAAAATCTAAACGTAACCCGAAATCGAAACCTAACCTTAAATCTAAACCTAAAAACTAAACCTAACCCCAAATCTAAACCTAAAATCTAAACCTAACCCCAAATCTAAACCTAACCCCAAATCTAAACCTAAAATCTAAACCTCACCCCAAATCTAAACCTAAAATCTAAACCTAACCCCAAATCTAAACCTAACCCCAAATCTAAACCTATAATCTAAACCTAACCCCAAATCCAAACCTAAAATCTAAACCTAACCCCAAATCTAAACCTAACCCCAAATCTAAACCTAAAATCTAAACCTAACCCCAAATCCAAACCTAAAATCTAAACCTAACCCCAAATCTAAACCTAACCCCAAATCTAAACCTAAAATCTAAACCTAACCCCAAATCTAAACCTAAAATCTAAACCTAACCCCAAATCTAAACCTAACCCCAAATCTAAACCTAAAATCTAAACCTAACCCCAAATCTAAACCTGAAATCTAAACCTAACCCCAAATCTAAAACTAAAATCTAAACCTAACCCCAAATCTAAACCTAAAATCTAAACGTAAGCCGAAATCGAAACCTAACCTTAAATCTAAACCTAAAATCTAAACCTAACCCCAAATCTAAACCTAAAATCTAAACCTAAAATCTAAACCTAACCCCAAATCTAAACCTAAAATCTAAACCTAACCCCAAATCTAAACCTAACCCCAAATCTAAACCTAAAATCTAAACCTAACCCCAAATCTAAACCTAAAATCTAAACCTAACCCCAAATCTAAACCTAACCCCAAATCTAAACCTAAAATCTAAACCTAACCCCAAATCTAAACCTAACCCCAAATCTAAACCTAAAATCTAAACCTAACCCCAAATCTAAACCTGAAATCTAAACCTAACCCCAAATCTAAACCTAAAATCTAAACCTAACCCCAAATCTAAACCTAAAATCTAAACGTAACCCGAAATCGAAACCTAACCTTAAATCTAAACCTAAAATCTAAACCTAACCCCAAATCTAAACCTAAAATCTAAACCTAAAATCTAAACCTAACCCCAAATCTAAACCTAAAATCTAAACCTAACCCGAAATCGAAACCTAACCTTAAATCTAAACCTAAAATCTAAACCTAACCCCAAATCTAAACCTAAAATCTAAACCTAACCCCAAATCTAAACCTAACCCCAAATCTAAACCTAAAATCTAAACCTAACCCCAAATCTAAACCTAAAATCTAAACCTAACCCCAAATCTAAACCTAAAATCTAAACCTAACCCCAAATCTAAACCTAACCCCAAATCTAAACCTAGAATCTAAACCTAACCCCAAATCTAAACCTAACCCCAAATCTAAACCTAAAATCTAAACCTAACCCCAAATCTAAACCTAACCCCAAATCTAAACCTAGAATCTAAACCTAACCCCAAATCTAAACCTAACCCCAAATCTAAACCTAAAATCTAAACCTAACCCCAAATCTAAACCTAACCCCAAATCTAAACCTAAAATCTAAACCTAACCCCAAATTTAAACCTAAAATCTAAACCTAACCCCAAATCTAAATCTAAAATCTAAACGTAACCCGAAATCGAAACCTAACCTTAAATCTAAACCTAAAAACTAAACCTAACCCCAAATCTAAACCTAAAATCTAAACCTAACCCCAAATCTAAACCTAACCCCAAATCTAAACCTAAAATCTAAACCTAACCCCAAATCTAAACCTAAAATCTAAACCTAACCCCAAATCTAAACCTAAGCCCAAATCTAAACCTATAATCTAAACCTAACCCCAAATCCAAACCTAAAATCTAAACCTAACCCCAAATCTAAACCTAAAATCTAAACCTAACCCCAAATCTAAACCTAAAATCTAAACCTAACCCCAAATCTAGACCTAAAATCTAAACCTAACCCCAAATCTAAACCTAACCCCAAATCTAAAACTAAAATCTAAACCTAACCCCAAATCTAAACCTAAAATCTAAACGTAAGCCGAAATCGAAACCTAACCTTAAATCTAAACCTAAAATCTAAACCTAACCCCAAATCTAAACCTAAAATCTAAACCTAAAATCTAAACCTAACCCCAAATCTAAACCTAAAATCTAAACCTAACCCCAAATCTAAACCTAAAATCTAAACCTAACCCCAAATCTAAACCTAACCCCAAATCTAAACCTAAAATCTAAACCTAACCCCAAATCTAAACCTAACCCCAAATCTAAACCTAAAATCTAAACCTAACCCCAAATCTAAACCTGAAATCTAAACCTAACCCCAAATCTAAAACTAAAATCTAAACCTAACCCCAAATCTAAACCTAAAATCTAAACGTAACCCGAAATCGAAACCTAACCTTAAATCTAAACCTAAAATCTAAACCTAACCCCAAATCTAAACCTAAAATCTAAACATAAAATCTAAACCTAACCCCAAATCTAAACCTAAAATCTAAACCTAACCCGAAATCGAAACCTAACCTTAAATCTAAACCTAAAATCTAAACCTAACCCCAAATCTAAACCTAAAATCTAAACCTAACCCCAAATCTAAACCTAACCCCAAATCTAAACCTAAAATCTAAACCTAACCCCAAATCTAAACCTAAAATCTAAACCTAACCCCAAATCTAAACCTAACCCCAAATCTAAACCTAAAATCTAAAACTAACCCCAAATCTAAACCTAAAATCTAAACCTAACCCCAAATCTAAACCTAACCCCAAATCTAAACCTAAAATCTAAACCTAACCCCAAATCTAAACCTAAAATCTAAACCTAACCCCAAATCTAAACCTAAAATCTAAACCTAAAATCTAAACCTAACCCCAAATCTAAACCTAAAATCTAAACCTAACCCCAAATCTAAACCTAACCCCAAATCTAAACCTAAAATCTAAACCTAACCCCAAATCTAAACCTAACCCCAAATCTAAACCTAGAATCTAACCCTAACCCCAAATCTAAACCTAACCCCAAATCTAAACCTAAAATCTAAACCTAACCCCAAATCTAAACCTAACCCCAAATCTAAACCTAAAATCTAAACCTAACCCCAAATGTAAACCTAAAATCTAAACCTAACCCCAAATCTAAATCTAAAATCTAAACGTAACCCGAAATCGAAACCTAACCTTAAATCTAAACCTAAAATCTAAACCTAACCCCAAATCTAAACCTAAAATCTAAACCTAACCCCAAATCTAAATCTAAAATCTAAACCTAAAATCTAAACCTAACCCCAAATCTAAACCTAAAATATAAACCTAACCCCAAATCTAAACCTAACCCCAAATCTAAACCTAAAATCTAAACCTAACCCCAAATCTAAACCTAAAATCTAAACCTAACCCCAAATCTAAACCTAACCCCAAATCTAAACCTAAAATCTAAACCTAACCCCAAATCTAAACCTAAAATCTAAACCTAACCCCAAATCTAAACCTAAAATCTAAACCTAACCCCAAATCTAAACCTAACCCCAAATCTAAACCTAAAATCTAAACCTAACCCCAAATCTAAACCTAAAATCTAAACCTAACCCCAAATCTAAACCTAAAATCTAAACCTAACCCCAAATCTAAACCTAAAATCTAAACCTAACCCCAAATCTAAACCTAACCCCAAATCTAAACCTAAAATCTAAACCTAACCCCAAATTTAAACCTAAAATCTAAACCTAACCCCAAATCTAAACCTAAAATCTAAACCTAACCCCAAATCTAAACCTAACCCCAAATCTAAACCTATAATCTAAACCTAACCCCAAATCTAAACCTAAAATCTAAACCTAACCCCAAATCTAAACCTAAAATCTAAACCTAACCCCAAGTCTAAACCTAACCCCAAATCTAAACCTAAAATCTAAACCTAACCCCAAATCTAAACCTAAAATCTAAACCTAACCCCAAATCTAAACCTAAAATCTAAACCTAACCCCAAATCTAAACCTAAAATCTAAACCTAACCCCAAATCTAAACCTAACCCCAAATCTAAACCTAAAATCTAAACCTAACCCCAAATCTAAACCTAAAATCTAAACCTAAAATCTAAACCTAACCCCAAATCTAAACCTAAAATCTAAACCTAACCCCAAATCTAAACCTAACCCCAAATCTAAACCTAAAATCTAAACCTAACCCCAAATCTAAACCTAAAATCTAAACCTAACCCCAAATCTAAACCTAACCCCAAATCTAAACCTAAAATCTAAACCTAACCCCAAATCTAAACCTAACCCCAAATCTAAACCTAAAATCTAAACCTAACCACAAATCTAAACCTGAAATCTAAACCTAACCCCAAATCTAAACCTAAAATCTAAACCTAACCCCAAATCTAAACCTAAAATCTAAACGTAACCCGAAATCGAAACCTAACCTTAAATCTAAACCTAAAATCTAAACCTAACCCCAAATCTAAACCTAAAATCTAAACCTAAAATCTAAACCTAACCCCAAATCTAAACCTAAAATCTAAACCTAACCCGAAATCGAAACCTAACCTTAAATCTAAACCTAAAATCTAAACCTAACCCCAAATCTAAACCTAAAATCTAAACCTAACCCCAAATCTAAACCTAAAATCTAAACCTAACCCCAAATCTAAACCTAAAATCTAAACCTAACCCCAAATCTAAACCTAACCCCAAATCTAAACCTAAAATCTAAACCTAACCCCAAATCTAAACCTAAAATCTAAACCTAACCCCAAATCTAAACCTAACCCCAAATCTAAACCTAAAATCTAAACCTAACCCCAAATCTAAACCTAACCCCAAATCTAAACCTAAAATCTAAACCTAACCCCAAATCTAAACCTAACCCCAAATCTAAACCTAAAATCTAAACCTAACCCCAAATCTAAACCTAAAATATAAACCTAACCCCAAATCTAAACCTAACCCCAAATCTAAACCTAAAATCTAAACCTAACCCCAAATCTAAACCTAAAATCTAAACCTAACCCCAAATCTAAACCTAAAATCTAAACCTAACCCCAAATCTAAACCTAACCCCAAATCTAAACCTAAAATCTAAACCTAACCCCAAATCTAAACCTAACCCCAAATCTAAACCTAAAATCTAAACCTAACCCCAAATCTAAACCTAAAATCTAAACCTAACCCCAAATCTAAACCTAAAATCTAAACCTAACCCCAAATTTAGACCTAAAATCTAAACCTAACCCCAAATCTAAACCTAACCCCAAATCTAAACCTAAAATCTAAACCTAACCCCAAATCTAAACCTAACCCCAAATCTAAACCTAAAATCTAAACCTAACCCCAAATCTAAACCTAACCCCAAATCTAAACCTAAAATCTAAACCTAACCCCAAATTTAAACCTAAAATCTAAACCTAACCCCAAATCTAAACCTAAAATCTAAACCTAACCCCAAATCTAAACCTAACCCCAAATCTAAACCTAAAATCTAAACCTAACCCCAAATCTAAACCTAAAATCTAAACCTAACCCCAAATCTAAACCTAAAATCTAAACCTAACCCCAAGTCTAAACCTAACCCCAAATCTAAACCTAAAATCTAAACCTAACCCCAAATCTAAACCTAAAATCTAAACCTAACCCCAAATCTAAACCTAAAATCTAAATCTAACCCGAAATCGAAACCTAACCTTAAATATAAACCTAAAATCTAAACCTAACCCCAAATCTAAACCTAAAATCTAAACCTAACCCCAAATCTAAACCTAAAATCTAAACCTAACCCCAAATCTAAACCTAAAATCTAAACCTAACCCCAAATCCAAACCTAAAATCTAAACCTAACCCCAAATCTAAACCTAAAATCTAAACCTAACCCCAAATCTAAACCTAAAATCTAAACCTAACCCCAAATCTAAACCTAAAATCTAAACCTAACCCCAAATCTAAACCTAACCCCAAATCTAAACCTAAAATCTAAACCTAACCCCAAATCTAAACCTGAAATCTAAACCTAACCCCAAATCTAAACCTAAAATCTAAACCTAACCCCAAATCTAAACCTAAAATCTAAACGTAACCCGAAATCGAAACCTAACCTTAAATCTAAACCTAAAATCTAAACCTAACCCCAAATCTAAATCTAAAATCTAAACCTAAAATCTAAACCTAAACTCAAATCTAAACCTAAAATCTAAACCTAACCCCAAATCTAAACCTAACCCCAAATCTAAACCTAAAATCTAAACCTAACCCCAAATCTAAACCTAAAATCTAAACCTAACCCCAAATCTAAACCTAACCCCAAATCTAAATCTAAAATCTAAACCTAACCCCAAATCTAAACCTAAAATCTAAACCTAACCCCAAATCTAAACCTAAAATCTAAACCTAACCCCAAATCTAAACCTAACCCCAAATCTAAACCTAAAATCTAAACCTAACCCCAAATCTAAACCTAAAATCTAAACCTAACCCCAAATCTAAACCTAAAATCTAAACCTAACCCCAAATCTAAACCTAACCCCAAATCTAAACCTAGAACCTAAACCTAACCCCAAATCTAAACCTAACCCCAAATCTAAACCTAAAATCTAAACCTAACCCCAAATCTAAACCTAACCCCAAATCTAAACCTAGAACCTAAACCTAACCCCAAATCTAAACCTAACCCCAAATTTAAACCTAAAATCTAAACCTAACCCCAAATCTAAATCTAAAATCTAAACGTAACCCGAAATCGAAACCTAACCTTAAATCTAAACCTAAAATCTAAACCTAACCCCAAATCTAAACCTAAAATCTAAACCTAACCCCAAATCTAAATCTAAAATCTAAACCTAAAATCTAAACCTAACCCCAAATCTAAACCTAAAATCTAAACCTAACCCCAAATCTAAACCTAACGCCAAATCTAAACCTAAAATCTAAACCTAACCCCAAATCTAAACCTAAAATCTAAACCTAACCCCAAATCTAAACCTAACCCCAAATCTAAACCTAAAATCTAAACCTAACCCCAAATCTAAACCTAGCCCCAAATCTAAACCTAAAATCTAAACCTAACCCCAAATCTAAACCTAAAATCTAAACCTAACCCCAAATCTAAACCTAAACCCAAATCTAAACCTAAAATCTAAACCTTACCCCAAATCTAAACCTAAAATCTAAACCTAACCCCAAATCTAAACCTAACCCCAAATCTAAACCTAAAATCTAAACCTAACCCCAAATCTAAACCTAACCCCAAATCTAAACCTATAATATAAACCTAAACCCAAATCTAAACCTAAAATCTAAACCTAACCCCAAATCTAAACCTAAAATCTAAACCTAACCCCAAGTCTAATCCTAACCCCAAATCTAAACCTATAATCTAAACCTAACCCCAAATCCAAACCTAAAATCTAAACCTAACCCCAAATCTAAACCTAACCCCAAATCTAAACCTAAAATCTAAACCTAATCCCAAATCTAAACCTAAAATCTAAACCTAACCCCAAATCTAAACCTAACCCCAAATCTAAACCTAAAATCTAAACCTAACCCCAAATCTAAACCTGAAATCTAAACCTAACCCCAAATCTAAACCTAAAATCTAAACCTAACCCCAAATCTAAACCTAAAATCTAAACCTAACCCCAAATCTAAACCTAACCCCAAATCTAAACCTAAAATCTAAACCTAACCCCAAATCTAAACCTAAAATCTAAACCTAACCCCAAATCTAAACCTAAAATCTAAACCTAACCCCAAATCTAAACCTAAAATCTAAACCTAACCCCAAATCTAAACTTAACCCCAAATCTAAGCCTAAAATCTAAACCTAACCCCAAATCTAAACCTAACCCCAAATCTAAACCTAAAATCTAAACCTAACCCCAAATCTAAACCTAAAATCTAAACCTAACCCCAAATCTGAACCTAAAATCTAAACCTAACCCCAAATCTAAACCTAAAATCTAAACCTAACCCCAAATCTAAACCTAACCCCAAATCTAAACCTAAAATCTAAACCTAACCCCAAATCTAAACCTAAAATCTAAACCTAACCCCAAATTTAAACCTAAAATCTAAACCTAACCCCAAATCTAAACCTAAAATCTAAACCTAACCCCAAATCTAAACCTAACCCCATATCTAAACCTATAATCTAAACCTAACCGCAAATCTAAACCTAAAATCTAAACCTAACCCCCAATCTAAACCTAAAATCTAAACCTAACCCCAAGTCTAAACCTAACCCCAAATCTAAACCTATAATCTAAACCTAACCCCAAATCTAAACCTAAAATCTAAACCTAACCCCAAATCTAAACCTAACCCCAAATCTAAACCTAAAATCTAAACCTAACCCCAAATCTAAACCTAAAATCTAAACCTAACCCCAAATCTAAACCTAAAATCTAAACCTAACCCCAAATCTAAACCTAAAATCTAAACCTAAAATCTAAACCTAACCCCAAATCTAAACCTAACCCCAAATCTAAACCTAAAATCTAAACCTAACCCCAAATCTAAATCTAAAATCTAAACCTAAAATCTAAACCTAACCCCAAATCTAAACCTAAAATCTAAACCTAACCCCAAATCTAAACCTAACCCCAAATCTAAACCTAAAATCTAAACCTAACCCCAAATCTAAACCTAAAATCTAAACCTAACCCCAAATCTAAACCTAAAATCTAAACCTAACCCCAAATCTAAACCTAACCCCAAATCTAAACCTAAAATCTAAACCTAACCCCAAATCTAAACCTAAAATCTAAACCTAACCCCAAATCTAAACCTAACCCCAAATCTAAACCTAAAATCTAAACCTAACCCCAAATCTAAACCTAACCCCAAATCTAAACCTAGAATCTAAACCTAACCCCAAATCTAAACCTAACCCCAAATCTAAACCTAAAATCTAAACCTAACCCCAAATCTAAACCTAAAATCTAAACCTAACCCCAAATCTAAATCTAAAATCTAAACGTAACCCGAAATCGAAACCTAACCTTAAATCTAAACCTAAAATCTAAACGTAACCCCAAATCTAAACCTAAAATCTAAACCTAACCCCAAATCTAAACCTAAAATCTAAACCTAAAATCTAAACCTAACCCCAAATCTAAACCTAAAATCTAAACCTAACCCCAAATCTAAACCTAACCCCAAATCTAAACCTAAAATCTAAACCTAACCCCAAATCTAAACCTAAAATATAAACCTAACCCCAAGTCTAAACCTAACCCCAAATCTAAACCTAAAATCTAAACCTAACCCCAAATCTAAACCTAAAATCTAAATCTAACCCGAAATCGAAACCTAACCTTAAATATAAACCTAAAATCTAAACCTAACCCCAAATCTAAACCTAAAATCTAAACCTAACCCCAAATCTAAACCTAAAATCTAAACCTAACCCCAAATCTAAACCTAAAATCTAAACCTAACCCCAAATCTAAACCTAACCCCAAATCTAAACCTAAAATCTAAACCTAACCCCAAATCTAAACCTGAAATCTAAACCTAACCCCAAATCTAAACCTAAAATCTAAACCTAACCCCAAATCTAAACCTAAAATCTAAACGTAACCCGAAATCGAAACCTAACCTTAAATCTAAACCTAAAATCTAAACCTAACCCCAAATCTAAATCTAAAATCTAAACCTAAAATCTAAACCTAAACTCAAATCTAAACCTAAAATCTAAACCTAACCCCAAATCTAAACCTAACCCCAAATCTAAACCTAAAATCTAAACCTAACCCCAAATCTAAACCTAAAATCTAAACCTAACCCCAAATCTAAACCTAACCCCAAATCTAAACCTAAAATCTAAACCTAACCCCAAATCTAAACCTAACCCCAAATCTAAACCTAAAATCTAAACCTAACCCCAAATCTAAACCTAAAATCTAAACCTAACCCCAAATCTAAATCTAAAATCTAAACCTAACCCCAAATCTAAACCTAAAATCTAAACCTAACCCCAAATCTAAACCTAAAATCTAAACCTAACCCCAAATCTAAACCTAACCCCAAATCTAAACCTAAAATCTAAACCTAACCCCAAATCTAAACCTAAAATCTAAACCTAACCCCAAATCTAAACCTAAAATCTAAACCTAACCCCAAATCTAAACCTAACCCCAAATCTAAACCTAGAACCTAAACCTAACCCCAAATCTAAACCTAACCCCAAATCTAAACCTAAAATCTAAACCTAACCCCAAATCTAAACCTAACCCCAAATCTAAACCTAGAACCTAAACCTAACCCCAAATCTAAACCTAACCCCAAATTTAAACCTAAAATCTAAACCTAACCCCAAATCTAAATCTAAAATCTAAACGTAACCCGAAATCGAAACCTAACCTTAAATCTAAACCTAAAATCTAAACCTAACCCCAAATCTAAACCTAAAATCTAAACCTAACCCCAAATCTAAATCTAAAATCTAAACCTAAAATCTAAACCTAACCCCAAATCTAAACCTAAAATCTAAACCTAACCCCAAATCTAAACCTAACGCCAAATCTAAACCTAAAATCTAAACCTAACCCCAAATCTAAACCTAAAATCTAAACCTAACCCCAAATCTAAACCTAACCCCAAATCTAAACCTAAAATCTAAACCTAACCCCAAATCTAAACCTAGCCCCAAATCTAAACCTAAAATCTAAACCTAACCCCAAATCTAAACCTAAAATCTAAACCTAACCCCAAATCTAAACCTAAACCCAAATCTAAACCTAAAATCTAAACCTTACCCCAAATCTAAACCTAAAATCTAAACCTAACCCCAAATCTAAACCTAACCCCAAATCTAAACCTAAAATCTAAACCTAACCCCAAATCTAAACCTAACCCCAAATCTAAACCTATAATATAAACCTAAACCCAAATCTAAACCTAAAATCTAAACCTAACCCCAAATCTAAACCTAAAATCTAAACCTAACCCCAAGTCTAATCCTAACCCCAAATCTAAACCTATAATCTAAACCTAACCCCAAATCCAAACCTAAAATCTAAACCTAACCCCAAATCTAAACCTAAAATCTAAACCTAACCCCAAATCTAAACCTAACCCCAAATCTAAACCTAAAATCTAAACCTAACCCCAAATCTAAATCTAAAATCTAAACCTAAAATCTAAACCTAACCCCAAATCTAAACCTAAAATCTAAACCTAACCCCAAATCTAAACCTAACCCCAAATCTAAACCTAAAATCTAAACCTAACCCCAAATCTAAACCTAAAATCTAAACCTAACCCCAAATCTAAACCTAAAATCTAAACCTAACCCCAAATCTAAACCTAACCCCAAATCTAAACCTAAAATCTAAACCTAACCCCAAATCTAAACCTAAAATCTAAACCTAACCCCAAATCTAAACCTAACCCCAAATCTAAACCTAAAATCTAAACATAACCCCAAATCTAAACCTAACCCCAAATCTAAACCTAGAATCTAAACCTAACCCCAAATCTAAACCTAACCCCAAATCTAAACCTAAAATCTAAACCTAACCCCAAATCTAAACCTAAAATCTAAACCTAACCCCAAATCTAAATCTAAAATCTAAACGTAACCCGAAATCGAAACCTAACCTTAAATCTAAACCTAAAATCTAAACCTAACCCCAAATCTAAACCTAAAATCTAAACCTAACCCCAATTCTAAACCTAAAATCTAAACCTAAAATCTAAACCTAACCCCAAATCTAAACCTAAAATCTAAACCTAACCCCAAATCTAAACCTAACCCCAAATCTAAACCTAAAATCTAAACCTAACCCCAAATCTAAACCTAAAATATAAACCTAACCCCAAGTCTAAACCTAACCCCAAATCTAAACCTAAAATCTAAACCTAACCCCAAATCTAAACCTAAAATCTAAACCTAACCCCAAATCTAAACCTAAAATCTAAATCTAACCCGAAATCGAAACCTAACCTTAAATATAAACCTAAAATCTAAACCTAACCCCAAATCTAAACCTAAAATCTAAACCTAACCCCAAATCTAAACCTAAAATCTAAACCTAACCCCAAATCTAAACCTAAAATCTAAACCTAACCCCAAATCCAAACCTAAAATCTAAACCTAACCCCAAATCTAAACCTAAAATCTAAACCTAACCCCAAATCTAAACCTAAAATCTAAACCTAACCCCAAATCTAAACCTAAAATCTAAACCTAACCCCAAATCTAAACCTAACCCCAAATCTAAACCTAAAATCTAAACCTAACCCCAAATCTAAACCTGAAATCTAAACCTAACCCCAAATCTAAACCTAAAATCTAAACCTAACCCCAAATCTAAACCTAAAATCTAAACGTAACCCGAAATCGAAACCTAACCTTAAATCTAAACCTAAAATCTAAACCTAAACTCAAATCTAAACCTAAAATCTAAACCTAACCCCAAATCTAAACCTAACCCCAAATCTAAACCTAAAATCTAAACCTAACCCCAAATCTAAACCTAAAATCTAAACCTAACCCCAAATCTAAACCTAACCCCAAATCTAAACCTAAAATCTAAACCTAACCCCAAATCTAAACCTAACCCCAAATCTAAACCTAAAATCTAAACCTAACCCCAAATCTAAACCTAAAATCTAAACCTAACCCCAAATCTAAATCTAAAATCTAAACCTAACCCCAAATCTAAACCTAAAATCTAAACCTAACCCCAAATCTAAACCTAACCCCAAATCTAAACCTAAAATCTAAACCTAACCCCAAATCTAAACCTAAAATCTAAACCTAACCCCAAATCTAAACCTAAAATCTAAACCTAACCCCAAATCTAAACCTAACCCCAAATCTAAACCTAGAACCTAAACCTAACCCCAAATCTAAACCTAACCCCAAATCTAAACCTAAAATCTAAACCTAACCCCAAATCTAAACCTAACCCCAAATCTAAACCTAGAACCTAAACCTAACCCCAAATCTAAACCTAACCCCAAATTTAAACCTAAAATCTAAACCTAACCCCAAATCTAAATCTAAAATCTAAACGTAACCCGAAATCGAAACCTAACCTTAAATCTAAACCTAAAATCTAAACCTAACCCCAAATCTAAACCTAAAATCTAAACCTAACCCCAAATCTAAATCTAAAATCTAAACCTAAAATCTAAACCTAACCCCAAATCTAAACCTAAAATCTAAACCTAACCCCAAATCTAAACCTAACGCCAAATCTAAACCTAAAATCTAAACCTAACCCCAAATCTAAACCTAAAATCTAAACCTAACCCCAAATCTAAACCTAACCCCAAATCTAAACCTAAAATCTAAACCTAACCCCAAATCTAAACCTAGCCCCAAATCTAAACCTAAAATCTAAACCTAACCCCAAATCTAAACCTAAAATCTAAACCTAACCCCAAATCTAAACCTAAACCCAAATCTAAACCTAAAATCTAAACCTTACCCCAAATCTAAACCTAAAATCTAAACCTAACCCCAAATCTAAACCTAACCCCAAATCTAAACCTAAAATCTAAACCTAACCCCAAATCTAAACCTAACCCCAAATCTAAACCTATAATATAAACCTAAACCCAAATCTAAACCTAAAATCTAAACCTAACCCCAAATCTAAACCTAAAATCTAAACCTAACCCCAAGTCTAATCCTAACCCCAAATCTAAACCTATAATCTAAACCTAACCCCAAATCCAAACCTAAAATCTAAACCTAACCCCAAATCTAAACCTAACCCCAAATCTAAACCTAAAATCTAAACCTAATCCCAAATCTAAACCTAAAATCTAAACCTAACCCCAAATCTAAACCTAACCCCAAATCTAAACCTAAAATCTAAACCTAACCCCAAATCTAAACCTGAAATCTAAACCCTACCCCAAATTTAAACCTAAAATCTAAACCTAACCCCAAATCTAAACCTAAAATCTAAACCTAACCCCAAATCTAAACCTAACCCCAAATCTAAACCTAAAATCTAAACCTAACCCCAAATCTAAACCTAAAATCTAAACCTAACCCCAAATCTAAACCTAAAATCTAAACCTAACCCCAAATCTAAACCTAAAATCTAAACCTAACCCCAAATCTAAACTTAACCCCAAATCTAAGCCTAAAATCTAAACCTAACCCCAAATCTAAACCTAACCCCAAATCTAAACCTAAAATCTAAACCTAACCCCAAATCTAAACCTAAAATCTAAACCTAACCCCAAATCTAAACCTAAAATCTAAACCTAACCCCAAATCTAAACCTAAAATCTAAACCTAACCCCAAATCTAAACCTAACCCCAAATCTAAACCTAAAATCTAAACCTAACCCCAAATCTAAACCTAAAATCTAAACCTAACCCCAAATTTAAACCTAAAATCTAAACCTAACCCCAAATCTAAACCTAAAATCTAAACCTAACCCCAAATCTAAACCTAACCCCATATCTAAACCTATAATCTAAACCTAACCGCAAATCTAAACCTAAAATCTAAACCTAACCCCAAATCTAAACCTAAAATCTAAACCTAACCCCAAGTCTAAACCTAACCCCAAATCTAAACCTATAATCTAAACCTAACCCCAAATCTAAACCTACAATCTAAACCTAACCCCAAATCTAAACCTAACCCCAAATCTAAACCTAAAATCTAAACCTAACCCCAAATCTAAACCTAAAATCTAAACCTAACCCCAAATCTAAACCTAACCCCAAATCTAAACCTAAAATCTAAACCTAACCCCAAATCTAAACCTAAAATCTAAACCTAACCCCAAATCTAAACCTAACCCCAAATCTAAACCTAAAATCTAAACCTAACCCCAAATCTAAACCTAAAATCTAAACCTAACCCCAAATCTAAACCTAACCCCAAATCTAAAACTAAAATCTAAACCTAACCCCAAATCTAAACCTAACCCCAAATCTAAACCTAAAATCTAAACCTAACCCCAAATCTAAACCTAAAATCTAAACCTAACCCCAAATCTAAACCTAAAATCTAAACCTAACCCCAAATCTAAACCTAAAATCTAAACCTAACCCCAAATCTAAACCTAAAATCTAAACCTAACCCCAAATCTAAACCTAAAATCTAAACCTAACCCCAAATCTAAACCTAAAATCTAAACCTAACCCCAAATCTAAACCTAACCCCAAATCTAAACCTAGAACCTAAACCTAACCCCAAATCTAAACCTAACCCCAAATCTAAACCTAAAATCTAAACCTAACCCCAAATCTAAACCTAACCCCAAATCTAAACCTAGAACCTAAACCTAACCCCAAATCTAAACCTAACCCCAAATTTAAACCTAAAATCTAAACCTAACCCCAAATCTAAATCTAAAATCTAAACGTAACCCGAAATCGAAACCTAACCTTAAATCTAAACCTAAAATCTAAACCTAACCCCAAATCTAAACCTAAAATCTAAACCTAACCCCAAATCTAAATCTAAAATCTAAACCTAAAATCTAAACCTAACCCCAAATCTAAACCTAAAATCTAAACCTAACCCCAAATCTAAACCTAACGCCAAATCTAAACCTAAAATCTAAACCTAACCCCAAATCTAAACCTAAAATCTAAACCTAACCCCAAATCTAAACCTAACCCCAAATCTAAACCTAAAATCTAAACCTAACCCCAAATCTAAACCTAGCACCAAATCTAAACCTAAAATCTAAACCTAACCCCAAATCTAAACCTAAAATCTAAACCTAACCCCAAATCTAAACCTAAACCCAAATCTAAACCTAAAATCTAAACCTTACCCCAAATCTAAACCTAAAATCTAAACCTAACCCCAAATCTAAACCTAACCCCAAATCTAAACCTAACCCCAAATCTAAACCTAACCCCAAATCTAAACCTATAATATAAACCTAAACCCAAATCTAAACCTAAAATCTAAACCTAACCCCAAATCTAAACCTAAAATCTAAACCTAACCCCAAGTCTAATCCTAACCCCAAATCTAAACCTATAATCTAAACCTAACCCCAAATCCAAACCTAAAATCTAAACCTAACCCCAAATCTAAACCTAACCCCAAATCTAAACCTAAAATCTAAACCTAATCCCAAATCTAAACCTAAAATCTAAACCTAACCCCAAATCTAAACCTAACCCCAAATCTAAACCTAAAATCTAAACCTAACCCCAAATCTAAACCTGAAATCTAAACCCTACCCCAAATTTAAACCTAAAATCTAAACCTAACCCCAAATCTAAACCTAAAATCTAAACCTAACCCCAAATCTAAACCTAACCCCAAATCTAAACCTAAAATCTAAACCTAACCCCAAATCTAAACCTAAAATCTAAACCTAACCCCAAATCTAAACCTAAAATCTAAACCTAACCCCAAATCTAAACTTAACCCCAAATCTAAGCCTAAAATCTAAACCTAACCCCAAATCTAAACCTAACCCCAAATCTAAACCTAAAATCTAAACCTAACCCCAAATCTAAACCTAAAATCTAAACCTAACCCCAAATCTAAACCTATAATCTAAACCTAACCCCAAATCTAAACCTAAAATCTAAACCTAACCCCAAATCTAAACCTAACCCCAAATCTAAACCTAAAATCTAAACCTAACCCCAAATCTAAACCTAAAATCTAAACCTAACCCCAAATTTAAACCTAAAATCTAAACCTAACCCCAAATCTAAACCTAAAATCTAAACCTAACCCCAAATCTAAACCTAACCCCATATCTAAACCTATAATCTAAACCTAACCGCAAATCTAAACCTAAAATCTAAACCTAACCCCAAATCTAAACCTAAAATCTAAACCTAACCCCAAGTCTAAACCTAACCCCAAATCTAAACCTATAATCTAAACCTAACCCCAAATCTAAACCTAAAATCTAAACCTAACCCCAAATCTAAACCTAAAATCTAAACCTAACCCCAAATCTAAACCTAAAATCTAAACCTAACCCCAAATCTAAACCTAAAATCTAAACCTAAAATCTAAACCTAACCCCAAATCTAAACCTAACCCCAAATCTAAACCTAAAATCTAAACCTAACCCCAAATCTAAATCTAAAATCTAAACCTAAAATCTAAACCTAACCCCAAATCTAAACCTAAAATCTAAACCTAACCCCAAATCTAAACCTAACCCCAAATCTAAACCTAAAATCTAAACCTAACCCCAAATCTAAACCTAAAATCTAAACCTAACCCCAAATCTAAACCTAAAATCTAAACCTAACCCCAAATCTAAACCTAACCCCAAATCTAAACCTAAAATCTAAACCTAACCCCAAATCTAAACCTAAAATCTAAACCTAACCCCAAATCTAAACCTAACCCCAAATCTAAACCTAAAATCTAAACCTAACCCCAAATCTAAACCTAACCCCAAATCTAAACCTAGAATCTAAACCTAACCCCAAATCTAAACCTAACCCCAAATCTAAACCTAAAATCTAAACCTAACCCCAAATCTAAACCTAAAATCTAAACCTAACCCCAAATCTAAACCTAAAATCTAAACCTAACCCCAAATCTAAACCTAAAATCTAAACCTAACCCCAAATCTAAATCTAAAATCTAAACGTAACCCGAAATCGAAACCTAACCTTAAATCTAAACCTAAAATCTAAACCTAACCCCAAATCTAAACCTAAAATCTAAACCTAACCCCAAATCTAAACCTAAAATCTAAACCTAAAATCTAAACCTAACCCCAAATCTAAACCTAAAATCTAAACCTAACCCCAAATCTAAACCTAACCCCAAATCTAAACCTAAAATCTAAACCTAACCCCAAATCTAAACCTAAAATCTAAACCTAACCCCAAATCTAAACCTAACCCCAAATCTAAACCTAAAATCTAAACCTAACCCCAAATCTAAACCTAAAATCTAAACCTAACCCCAAATCTAAACCTAACCCCAAATCTAAACCTAAAATCTAAACCTAACCCCAAATCTAAACCTAAAATCTAAACCTAACCCCAAATCTAAACCTGAAATCTAAACCTAACCCCAAATCTAAACCTAAAATCTAAACCTAACCCCAAATCTAAACCTAAAATCTAAACGTAACCCGAAATCGAAACCTAACCATAAATCTAAACCTAAAATCTAAACCTAACCCCAAATCTAAATCTAAAATCTAAACCTAAAATCTAAACCTAACCCCAAATCTAAACCTAAAATCTAAACCTAACCCCAAATCTAAACCTAACCCCAAATCTAAACCTAAAATCTAAACCTAACCCCAAATTTAAACCTAAAATCTAAACCTAACCCCAAATCTAAATCTAAAATCTAAACGTAACCCGAAATCGAAACCTAACCTTAAATCTAAACCTAAAATCTAAACCTAACCCCAAATCTAAACCTAAAATCTAAACCTAACCCCAAATCTAAATCTAAAATCTAAACCTAAAATCTAAACCTAACCCCAAATCTAAACCTAAAATCTAAACCTAACCCCAAATCTAAACCTAACCCCAAATCTAAACCTAAAATCTAAACCTAACCCCAAATCTAAACCTAAAATCTAAACCTAACCCCAAATCTAAACCTAACCCCAAATCTAAACCTAAAATCTAAACCTAACCCCAAATCTAAACCTAAAATCTAAACCTAACCCCAAATCTAAACCTAACCCCAAATCTAAACCTAAAATCTAAACCTAACCCCAAATCTAAACCTAACCCCAAATCTAAACCTAAAATCTAAACCTAACCCCAAATCTAGACCTAAAATCTAAACCTAACCCCAAATCTAACCCTAACCCCAAATCTAAACCTAAAATCTAAACCTAACCCCAAATCTAAACCTAACCCCAAATCTAAACCTAAAATCTAAACCTAACCCCAAATCTAAACCTAAAATCTAAACCTAACCCCAAATTTAAACCTATAATCTAAACCTAACCCCAAATATAAACCTAAAATCTAAACCTAACCCCAAATCTAAACCTAAAATCTAAACCTAACACCAAGTCTAAACCTAACCCCAAATCTAAACCTAAAATCTAAACCTAACCCCAAATCTAAACCTAAAATCTAAACCTAACCCCAAATCTAAACCTAAAATCTAAACCTAACCCCAAATCCAAACCTAACCTTAAATATAAACCTAAAATCTAAACCTAACCCCAAATCTAAACCTAAAATCTAAACCTAACCCCAAATCTAAACCTAAAATCTAAACCTAACCCCAAATCTAAACCTAATATCTAAACCTAACCCCAAATCCAAACCTAAAATCTAAACCTAACCCCAAATCTAAACCTAAAATCTAAACCTAACCCCAAATCTAAACCTAAAATCTAAACCTAACCCCAAATCTAAACCTAAAATCTAAACCTAACCCCAAATCTAAACCTAACCCCAAATCTAAACCTAAAATCTAAACCTAACCCCAAATCTAGACCTAAAATCTAAACCTAACCCCAAATCTAAACCTGAAATCTAAACCTAACCCCAAATCTAAACCTAAAATCTAAACCTAACCCCAAATCTAAACCTAAAATCTAAACGTAACCCGAAATCGAAACCTAACCTTAAATCTAAACCTAAAATCTAAACCTAACCCCAAATCTAAATCTAAAATCTAAACCTAAAATCTAAACCTAAACCCAAATCTAAACCTAAAATCTAAACCTAACCCCAAATCTAAACCTAACCCCAAATCTAAACCTATAATCTAAACCTAACCCCAAATCTAAACCTAACCCCAAATCTAAACCTAAAATCTAAACCTAACCCCAAATCTAAACCTAACCCCAAATCTAAACCTAAAATCTAAACCTAACCCCAAATCTAAACCTAACCCCAAATCTAAACCTAAAATCTAAACCTAACCCCAAATCTAAACCTAAAATCTAAACCTAACCCCAAATCTAAACCTAAAATCTAAACCTAACCCCAAATCTAAACCTAACCCCAAATCTAAACCTAAAATCTAAACCTAACCCCAAATCTAAACCTAAAATCTAAACCTAACCCCAAATCTAAACCTAACCCCAAATCTAAACCTAAAATCTAAACCTAACCCCAAATCTAAACCTAACCCCAAATCTAAACCTAGAATCTAAACCTAACCCCAAATCTAAACCTAACCCCAAATCTAAACCTAAAATCTAAACCTAACCCCAAATCTAAACCTAACCCCAAATCTAAACCTAAAATCTAAACCTAACCCCAAATTTAAACCTAAAATCTAAACCTAACCCCAAATCTAAATCTAAAATCTAAACGTAACCCGAAATCGAAACCTAACCTTAAATCTAAACCTAAAAACTAAACCTAACCCCAAATCTAAACCTAAAATCTAAACCTAACCCCAAATCTAAACCTAACCCCAAATCTAAACCTATAATCTAAACCTCACCCCAAATCTAAACCTAAAATCTAAACCTAACCCCAAATCTAAACCTAACCCCAAATCTAAACCTATAATCTAAACCTAACCCCAAATCCAAACCTAAAATCTAAACCTAACCCCAAATCTAAACCTAACCCCAAATCTAAACCTAAAATCTAAACCTAACCCCAAATCCAAACCTAAAATCTAAACCTAACCCCAAATCTAAACCTAACCCCAAATCTAAACCTAAAATCTAAACCTAACCCCAAATCTAAACCTAAAATCTAAACCTAACCCCAAATCTAAACCTAACCCCAAATCTAAACCTAAAATCTAAACCTAACCCCAAATCTAAACCTGAAATCTAAACCTAACCCCAAATCTAAAACTAAAATCTAAACCTAACCCCAAATCTAAACCTAAAATCTAAACGTAAGCCGAAATCGAAACCTAACCTTAAATCTAAACCTAAAATCTAAACCTAACCCCAAATCTAAACCTAAAATCTAAACCTAAAATCTAAACCTAACCCCAAATCTAAACCTAAAATCTAAACCTAACCCCAAATCTAAACCTAAAATCTAAACCTAACCCCAAATCTAAACCTAAAATCTAAACCTAACCCCAAATCTAAACCTAACCCCAAATCTAAACCTAAAATCTAAACCTAACCCCAAATCTAAACCTAACCCCAAATCTAAACCTAAAATCTAAACCTAACCCCAAATCTAAACCTGAAATCTAAACCTAACCCCAAATCTAAACCTAAAATCTAAACCTAACCCCAAATCTAAACCTAAAATCTAAACGTAACCCGAAATCGAAACCTAACCTTAAATCTAAACCTAAAATCTAAACCTAACCCCAAATCTAAACCTAAAATCTAAACCTAAAATCTAAACCTAACCCCAAATCTAAACCTAAAATCTAAACCTAACCCGAAATCGAAACCTAACCTTAAATCTAAACCTAAAATCTAAACCTAACCCCAAATCTAAACCTAAAATCTAAACCTAACCCCAAATCTAAACCTAACCCCAAATCTAAACCTAAAATCTAAACCTAACCCCAAATCTAAACCTAAAATCTAAACCTAACCCCAAATCTAAACCTAACCCCAAATCTAAACCTAGAATCTAAACCTAACCCCAAATCTAAACCTAACCCCAAATCTAAATCTAAAATCTAAACCTAAAATCTAAACCTAACCCCAAATCTAAACCTAAAATCTAAACCTAACCCCAAATCTAAACCTAACCCCAAATCTAAACCTAAAATCTAAACCTAACCCCAAATTTAAACCTAAAATCTAAACCTAACCCCAAATCTAAATCTAAAATCTAAACGTAACCCGAAATCGAAACCTAACCTTAAATCTAAACCTAAAATCTAAACCTAACCCCAAATCTAAACCTAAAATCTAAACCTAACCCCAAATCTAAATCTAAAATCTAAACCTAAAATCTAAACCTAACCCCAAATCTAAACCTAAAATCTAAACCTAACCCCAAATCTAAACCTAACCCCAAATCTAAACCTAAAATCTAAACCTAACCCCAAATCTAAACCTAAAATCTAAACCTAACCCCAAATCTAAACCTAACCCCAAATATAAACCTAAAATCTAAACCTAACCCCAAATCTAAACCTAAAATCTAAACCTAACCCCAAATCTAAACCTAACCCCAAATCTAAACCTAAAATCTAAACCTAACCCCAAATCTAAACCTAACCCCAAATCTAAACCTAAAATCTAAACCTAACCCCAAATCTAGACCTAAAATCTAAACCTAACCCCAAATCTAACCCTAACCCCAAATCTAAACCTAAAATCTAAACCTAACCCCAAATCTAAACCTAACCCCAAATCTAAACCTAAAATCTAAACCTAACCCCAAATCTAAACCTAAAATCTAAACCTAACCCCAAATTTAAACCTATAATCTAAACCTAACCCCAAATATAAACCTAAAATCTAAACCTAACCCCAAATCTAAACCTAAAATCTAAACCTAACACCAAGTCTAAACCTAACCCCAAATCTAAACCTAAAATCTAAACCTAACCCCAAATCTAAACCTAAAATCTAAACCTAACCCCAAATCTAAACCTAAAATCTAAACCTAACCCCAAATCCAAACCTAACCTTAAATATAAACCTAAAATCTAAACCTAACCCCAAATCTAAACCTAAAATCTAAACCTAACCCCAAATCTAAACCTAAAATCTAAACCTAACCCCAAATCTAAACCTAATATCTAAACCTAACCCCAAATCCAAACCTAAAATCTAAACCTAACCCCAAATCTAAACCTAAAATCTAAACCTAACCCCAAATCTAAACCTAAAATCTAAACCTAACCCCAAATCTAAACCTAAAATCTAAACCTAACCCCAAATCTAAACCTAACCCCAAATCTAAACCTAAAATCTAAACCTAACCCCAAATCTAAACCTAACCCCAAATCTAGACCTAAAATCTAAACCTAACCCCAAATCTAAACCTGAAATCTAAACCTAACCCCAAATCTAAACCTAAAATCTAAACCTAACCCCAAATCTAAACCTAAAATCTAAACGTAACCCGAAATCGAAACCTAACCTTAAATCTAAACCTAAAATCTAAACCTAACCCCAAATCTAAATCTAAAATCTAAACCTAAAATCTAAACCTAAACCCAAATCTAAACCTAAAATCTAAACCTAACCCCAAATCTAAACCTAACCCCAAATCTAAACCTATAATCTAAACCTAACCCCAAATCTAAACCTAACCCCAAATCTAAACCTAAAATCTAAACCTAACCCCAAATCTAAACCTAACCCCAAATCTAAACCTAAAATCTAAACCTAACCCCAAATCTAAACCTAACCCCAAATCTAAACCTAAAATCTAAACCTAACCCCAAATCTAAACCTAAAATCTAAACATAACCCCAAATCTAATCCTAAAATCTAAACCTAACCCCAAATCTAAACCTAACCCCAAATCTAAACCTAAAATCTAAACCTAACCCCAAATCTAAACCTAAAATCTAAACCTAACCCCAAATCTAAACCTAACCCCAAATCTAAACCTAAAATCTAAACCTAACCCCAAATCTAAACCTAACCCCAAATCTAAACCTAGAATCTAAACCTAACCCCAAATCTAAACCTAACCCCAAATCTAAACCTAAAATCTAAACCTAACCCCAAATCTAAACCTAACCCCAAATCTAAACCTAAAATCTAAACCTAACCCCAAATCTAAACCTAAAATCTAAACCTAACCCCAAATCTAAACCTAAAATCTAAACCTAACCCCAAATCTAAACCTAAAATCTAAACCTAACCCCAAATCTAAACCTAAAATCTAAACCTAACCCCAAATTTAAACCTAAAATCTAAACCTCACCCCAAATCTAAACCTAAAATCTAAACCTAACCCCAAATCTAAACCTAACCCCAAATCTAAACCTATAATCTAAACCTAACCCCAAATCCAAACCTAAAATCTAAACCTAACCCCAAATCTAAACCTAACCCCAAATCTAAACCTAAAATCTAAACCTAACCCCAAATCCAAACCTAAAATCTAAACCTAACCCCAAATCTAAACCTAACCCCAAATCTAAACCTAAAATCTAAACCTAACCCCAAATCTAAACCTAAAATCTAAACCTAACCCCAAATCTAAACCTAACCCCAAATCTAAACCTAAAATCTAAACCTAACCCCAAATCTAAACCTGAAATCTAAACCTAACCCCAAATCTAAAACTAAAATCTAAACCTAACCCCAAATCTAAACCTAAAATCTAAACGTAAGCCGAAATCGAAACCTAACCTTAAATCTAAACCTAAAATCTAAACCTAACCCCAAATCTAAACCTAAAATCTAAACCTAAAATCTAAACCTAACCCCAAATCTAAACCTAAAATCTAAACCTAACCCCAAATCTAAACCTAAAATCTAAACCTAACCCCAAATCTAAACCTAAAATCTAAACCTAACCCCAAATCTAAACCTAACCCCAAATCTAAACCTAAAATCTAAACCTAACCCCAAATCTAAACCTAACCCCAAATCTAAACCTAAAATCTAAACCTAACCCCAAATCTAAACCTGAAATCTAAACCTAACCCCAAATCTAAACCTAAAATCTAAACCTAACCCCAAATCTAAACCTAAAATCTAAACGTAACCCGAAATCGAAACCTAACCTTAAATCTAAACCTAAAATCTAAACCTAACCCCAAATCTAAACCTAAAATCTAAACCTAAAATCTAAACCTAACCCCAAATCTAAACCTAAAATCTAAACCTAACCCGAAATCGAAACCTAACCTTAAATCTAAACCTAAAATCTAAACCTAACCCCAAATCTAAACCTAAAATCTAAACCTAACCCCAAATCTAAACCTAACCCCAAATCTAAACCTAAAATCTAAACCTAACCCCAAATCTAAACCTAAAATCTAAACCTAACCCCAAATCTAAACCTAAAATCTAAACCTAACCCCAAATCTAAACCTAACCCCAAATCTAAACCTAGAATCTAAACCTAACCCCAAATCTAAACCTAAAATCTAAACCTAACCCCAAATCTAAACCTAAAATCTAAACCTAACCCCAAATCTAAACCTAACCCCAAATCTAAACCTAGAATCTAAACCTAACCCCAAATCTAAACCTAACCCCAAATCTAAACCTAAAATCTAAACCTAACCCCAAATCTAAACCTAAAATCTAAACCTAACCCCAAATTTAAACCTAAAATCTAAACCTAACCCCAAATCTAAATCTAAAATCTAAACGTAACCCGAAATCGAAACCTAACCTTAAATCTAAACCTAAAAACTAAACCTAACCCCAAATCTAAACCTAAAATCTAAACCTAACCCCAAATCTAAACCTAACCCCAAATCTAAACCTAAAATCTAAACCTAACCCCAAATCTAAACCTAAAATCTAAACCTAACCCCAAATCTAAACCTAACCCCAAATCTAAACCTATAATCTAAACCTAACCCCAAATCCAAACCTAAAATCTAAACCTAACCCCAAATCTAAACCTAAAATCTAAACCTAACCCCAAATCCAAACCTAAAATCTAAACCTAACCCCAAATCTAAACCTAACCCCAAATCTAAACCTAAAATCTAAACCTAACCCCAAATCTAAACCTAAAATCTAAACCTAACCCCAAATCTAAACCTAACCCCAAATCTAAACCTAAAATCTAAACCTAACCCCAAATCTAAACCTGAAATCTAAACCTAACCCCAAATCTAAAACTAAAATCTAAACCTAACCCCAAATCTAAACCTAAAATCTAAACGTAAGCCGAAATCGAAACCTAACCTTAAATCTAAACCTAAAATCTAAACCTAACCCCAAATCTAAACCTAAAATCTAAACCTAAAATCTAAACCTAACCCCAAATCTAAACCTAAAATCTAAACCTAACCCCAAATCTAAACCTAACCCCAAATCTAAACCTAAAATCTAAACCTAACCCCAAATCTAAACCTAAAATCTAAACCTAACCCCAAATCTAAACCTAACCCCAAATCTAAACCTAAAATCTAAACCTAACCCCAAATCTAAACCTAACCCCAAATCTAAACCTAAAATCTAAACCTAACCCCAAATCTAAACCTGAAATCTAAACCTAACCCCAAATCTAAAACTAAAATCTAAACCTAACCCCAAATCTAAACCTAAAATCTAAACGTAACCCGAAATCGAAACCTAACCTTAAATCTAAACCTAAAATCTAAACCTAACCCCAAATCTAAACCTAAAATCTAAACCTAAAATCTAAACCTAACCCCAAATCTAAACCTAAAATCTAAACCTAACCCGAAATCGAAACCTAACCTTAAATCTAAACCTAAAATCTAAACCTAACCCCAAATCTAAACCTAAAATCTAAACCTAACCCCAAATCTAAACCTAACCCCAAATCTAAACCTAAAATCTAAACCTAACCCCAAATCTAAACCTAAAATCTAAACCTAACCCCAAATCTAAACCTAAAATCTAAACCTAACCCCAAATCTAAACCTAACCCCAAATCTAAACCTAAAATCTAAACCTAACCCCAAATCTAAACCTAAAATCTAAACCTAACCCCAAATCTAAACCTAACCCCAAATCTAAACCTAAAATCTAAACCTAACCCCAAATCTAAACCTAAAATCTAAACCTAACCCCAAATCTAAACCTAAAATCTAAACCTAAAATCTAAACCTAACCCCAAATCTAAACCTAAAATCTAAACCTAACCCCAAATCTAAACCTAACTCCAAATCTAAACCTAAAATCTAAACCTAACCCCAAATCTAAACCTAACCCCAAATCTAAACCTAGAATCTAAACCTAACCCCAAATCTAAACCTAACCCCAAATCTAAACCTAAAATCTAAACCTAACCCCAAATCTAAACCTAACCCCAAATCTAAACCTAAAATCTAAACCTAACCCCAAATGTAAACCTAAAATCTAAACCTAACCCCAAATCTAAATCTAAAATCTAAACGTAACCCGAAATCGAAACCTAACCTTAAATCTAAACCTAAAATCTAAACCTAACCCCAAATCTAAACCTAAAATCTAAACCTAACCCCAAATCTAAACCTAAAATCTAAACCTAAAATCTAAACCTAACCCCAAATCTAAACCTAAAATCTAAACCTAACCCCAAATCTAAACCTAACTCCAAATCTAAACCTAAAATCTAAACCTAACCCCAAATCTAAACCTAACCCCAAATCTAAACCTAAAATCTAAACCTAACCCCAAATCTAAACCTAACCCCAAATCTAAACCTAGAATCTAAACCTAACCCCAAATCTAAACCTAACCCCAAATCTAAACCTAAAATCTAAACCTAACCCCAAATCTAAACCTAACCCCAAATCTAAACCTAAAATCTAAACCTAACCCCAAATTTAAACCTAAAATCTAAACCTAACCCCAAATCTAAATCTAAAATCTAAACGTAACCCGAAATCGAAACCTAACCTTAAATCTAAACCTAAAAACTAAACCTAACCCCAAATCTAAACCTAAAATCTAAACCTAACCCCAAATCTAAACCTAACCCCAAATCTAAACCTATAATCTAAACCTCACCCCAAATCTAAACCTAAAATCTAAACCTAACCCCAAATCTAAACCTAACCCCAAATCTAAACCTATAATCTAAACCTAACCCCAAATCCAAACCTAAAATCTAAACCTAACCCCAAATCTAAACCTAACCCCAAATCTAAACCTAAAATCTAAACCTAACCCCAAATCCAAACCTAAAATCTAAACCTAACCCCAAATCTAAACCTAACCCCAAATCTAAACCTAAAATCTAAACCTAACCCCAAATCTAAACCTAAAATCTAAACCTAACCCCAAATCTAAACCTAACCCCAAATCTAAACCTAAAATCTAAACCTAACCCCAAATCTAAACCTGAAATCTAAACCTAACCCCAAATCTAAAACTAAAATCTAAACCTAACCCCAAATCTAAACCTAAAATCTAAACGTAAGCCGAAATCGAAACCTAACCTTAAATCTAAACCTAAAATCTAAACCTAACCCCAAATCTAAACCTAAAATCTAAACCTAAAATCTAAACCTAACCCCAAATCTAAACCTAAAATCTAAACCTAACCCCAAATCTAAACCTAACCCCAAATCTAAACCTAAAATCTAAACCTAACCCCAAATCTAAACCTAAAATCTAAACCTAACCCCAAATCTAAACCTAACCCCAAATCTAAACCTAAAATCTAAACCTAACCCCAAATCTAAACCTGAAATCTAAACCTAACCCCAAATCTAAACCTAAAATCTAAACCTAACCCCAAATCTAAACCTAAAATCTAAACGTAACCCGAAATCGAAACCTAACCCCAAATCTAAACCTAAAATCTAAACCTAACCCCAAATCTAAACCTAAAATCTAAACCTAAAATCTAAACCTAACCCCAAATCTAAACCTAAAATCTAAACCTAACCCGAAATCGAAACCTAACCTTAAATCTAAACCTAAAATCTAAACCTAACCCCAAATCTAAACCTAAAATCTAAACCTAACCCCAAATCTAAACCTAACCCCAAATCTAAACCTAAAATCTAAACCTAACCCCAAATCTAAACCTAAAATCTAAACCTAACCCCAAATCTAAACCTAAAATCTAAACCTAACCCCAAATCTAAACCTAACCCCAAATCTAAACCTAGAATCTAAACCTAACCCCAAATCTAAACCTAACCCCAAATCTAAACCTAAAATCTAAACCTAACCCCAAATCTAAACCTAAAATCTAAACCTAACCCCAAATTTAAACCTAAAATCTAAACGTAACCCGAAATCGAAACCTAACCTTAAATCTAAACCTAAAAACTAAACCTAACCCCAAATCTAAACCTAAAATCTAAACCTAACCCCAAATCTAAACCTAACCCCAAATCTAAACCTAAAATCTAAACCTAACCCCAAATCTAAACCTAAAATCTAAACCTAACCCCAAATCTAAACCTAACCCCAAATCTAAACCTATAATCTAAACCTAACCCCAAATCCAAACCTAAAATCTAAACCTAACCCCAAATCTAAACCTAAAATCTAAACCTAACCCCAAATCCAAACCTAAAATCTAAACCTAACCCCAAATCTAAACCTAACCCCAAATATAAACCTAAAATCTAAACCTAACCCCAAATCTAAACCTGAAATCTAAACCTCACCCCAAATCTAAAACTAAAATCTAAACCTAACCCCAAATCTAAACCTAAAATCTAAACGTAAGCCGAAATCGAAACCTAACCTTAAATCTAAACCTAAAATCTAAACCTAACCCCAAATCTAAACCTAAAATCTAAACCTAAAATCTAAACCTAACCCCAAATCTAAACCTAAAATCTAAACCTAACCCCAAATCTAAACCTAACCCCAAATCTAAACCTAAAATCTAAACCTAACCCCAAATCTAAACCTAAAATCTAAACCTAACCCCAAATCTAAACCTAACCCCAAATCTAAACCTAAAATCTAAACCTAACCCCAAATCTAAACCTAACCCCAAATCTAAACCTAAAATCTAAACCTAACCCCAAATCTAAACCTGAAATCTAAACCTAACCCCAAATCTAAAACTAAAATCTAAACCTAACCCCAAATCTAAACCTAAAATCTAAACGTAACCCGAAATCGAAACCTAACCTTAAATCTAAACCTAAAATCTAAACCTAACCCCAAATCTAAACCTAAAATCTAAACCTAAAATCTAAACCTAACCCCAAATCTAAACCTAAAATCTAAACCTAACCCGAAATCGAAACCTAACCTTAAATCTAAACCTAAAATCTAAACCTAACCCCAAATCTAAACCTAAAATCTAAACCTAACCCCAAATCTAAACCTAACCCCAAATCTAAACCTAAAATCTAAACCTAACCCCAAATCTAAACCTAAAATCTAAACCTAACCCCAAATCTAAACCTAAAATCTAAACCTAACCCCAAATCTAAACCTAACCCCAAATCTAAACCTAAAATCTAAACCTAACCCCAAATCTAAACCTAAAATCTAAACCTAACCCCAAATCTAAACCTAACCCCAAATCTAAACCTAAAATCTAAACCTAACCCCAAATCTAAACCTAAAATCTAAACCTAACCCAAAATCTAAACCTAAAATCTAAACCTAACCCCAAATCTAAACCTAAAATCTAAACCTAACCCCAAATCTAAACCTAACTCCAAATCTAAACCTAAAATCTAAACCTAACCCCAAATCTAAACCTAACCCCAAATCTAAACCTAGAATCTAAACCTAACCCCAAATCTAAACCTAACCCCAAATCTAAACCTAAAATCTAAACCTAACCCCAAATCTAAACCTAACCCCAAATCTAAACCTAAAATCTAAACCTAACCCCAAATGTAAACCTAAAATCCTAACCTAACCCCAAATCTACATCTAAAATCTAAACGTAACCCGAAATCGAAACCTAACCTTAAATCTAAACCTAAAATCTAAACCTAACCCCAAATCTAAACCTAAAATCTAAACCTAACCCCAAATCTAAATCTAAAATCTAAACCTAAAATCTAAACCTAACCCCAAATCTAAACCTAAAATCTAAACCTAACCCCAAATCTAAACCTAACCCCAAATCTAAACCTAAAATCTAAACCTAACCCCAAATCTAAACCTAAAATCTAAACCTAACCCCAAATCTAAACCTAACCCCAAATCTAAACCTAAAATCTAAACCTAACCCCAAATCTAAACCTAAAATCTAAACCTAACCCCAAATCTAAACCTAAAATCTAAACCTAACCCCAAATCTAAACCTAACCCCAAATCTAAACCTAAAATCTAAACCTAACCCCAAATCTAAACCTAACCCCAAATCTAAACCTAAAATCTAAACCTAACCCCAAATCTAAACCTAAAATCTAAACCTAACCCCAAATCTAAACCTAAAATCTAAACCTAACCCCAAATCTAGACCTAAAATCTAAACCTAACCCCAAATCTAAACCTAACCCCAAATCTAAACCTAAAATCTAAACCTAACCCCAAATCTAAACCTAACCCCAAATCTAAACCTAAAATCTAAACCTAACCCCAAATCTAAACCTAACCCCAAATCTAAACCTAAAATCTAAACCTAACCCCAAATTTAAACCTAAAATCTAAACCTAACCCCAAATCTAAACCTAAAATCTAAACCTAACCCCAAATCTAAACCTAACCCCAAATCTAAACCTATAATCTAAACCTAACCCCAAATCTAAACCTAAAATCTAAACCTAACCCCAAATCTAAACCTAAAATCTAAACCTAACCCCAAATCTAAACCTAAAATCTAAACCTAACCCCAAATCTAAACCTAAAATCTAAATCTAACCCGAAATCGAAACCTAACCTTAAATATAAACCTAAAATCTAAACCTAACCCCAAATCTAAACCTAAAATCTAAACCTAACCCCAAATCTAAACCTAAAATCTAAACGTAAGCCGAAATCGAAACCTAACCTTAAATCTAAACCTAAAATCTAAACCTAACCCCAAATCTAAACCTAAAATCTAAACCTAAAATCTAAACCTAACCCCAAATCTAAACCTAAAATCTAAACCTAACCCCAAATCTAAACCTAACCCCAAATCTAAACCTAAAATCTAAACCTAACCCCAAATCTAAACCTAAAATCTAAACCTAACCCCAAATCTAAACCTAACCCCAAATCTAAACCTAAAATCTAAACCTAACCCCAAATCTAAACCTAACCCCAAATCTAAACCTAAAATCTAAACCTAACCACAAATCTAAACCTGAAATCTAAACCTAACCCCAAATCTAAACCTAAAATCTAAACCTAACCCCAAATCTAAACCTAAAATCTAAACGTAACCCGAAATCGAAACCTAACCTTAAATCTAAACCTAAAATCTAAACCTAACCCCAAATCTAAACCTAAAATCTAAACCTAAAATCTAAACCTAACCCCAAATCTAAACCTAAAATCTAAACCTAACCCGAAATCGAAACCTAACCTTAAATCTAAACCTAAAATCTAAACCTAACCCCAAATCTAAACCTAAAATCTAAACCTAACCCCAAATCTAAACCTAACCCCAAATCTAAACCTAAAATCTAAACCTAACCCCAAATCTAAACCTAAAATCTAAACCTAACCCCAAATCTAAACCTAAAATCTAAACCTAACCCCAAATCTAAACCTAACCCCAAATCTAAACCTAAAATCTAAAACTAACCCCAAATCTAGACCTAAAATCTAAACCTAACCCCAAATCTAAACCTAACCCCAAATCTAAACCTAAAATCTAAACCTAACCCCAAATCTAAACCTAAAATCTAAACCTAAAATCTAAACCTAACCCCAAATCTAAACCTAAAATCTAAACCTAACCCCAAATCTAAACCTAACCCCAAATCTAAACCTAAAATCTAAACCTAACCCCAAATCTAAATCTAAAATCTAAACCTAAAATCTAAACCTAACCCCAAATCTAAACCTAAAATCTAAACCTAACCCCAAATCTAAACCTAACCCCAAATCTAAACCTAAAATCTAAACCTAACCCCAAATCTAAACCTAAAATCTAAACCTAACCCCAAATCTAAACCTAACCCCAAATCTAAACCTAAAATCTAAACCTAACCCCAAATCTAAACCTAAAATCTAAACCTAACCCCAAATCTAAACCTAAAATCTAAACCTAACCCCAAATCTAAACCTAACCCCAAATCTAAACCTAAAATCTAAACCTAACCCCAAATCTAAACCTAACCCCAAATCTAAACCTAAAATCTAAACCTAACCCCAAATCTAAATCTAAAATCTAAACCTAACCCCAAATCTAAACCTAAAATCTAAACCTAACCCCAAATTTAGACCTAAAATCTAAACCTAACCCCAAATCTAAACCTAACCCCAAATCTAAACCTAAAATCTAAACCTAACCCCAAATCTAAACCTAACCCCAAATCTAAACCTAAAATCTAAACCTAACCCCAAATCTAAACCTAACCCCAAATCTAAACCTAACCCCAAATCTAAACCTAACCCCAAATTTAAACCTAAAATCTAAACCTAACCGCAAATCTAAACCTAAAATCTAAACCTAACCCCAAATCTAAACCTAAAATCTAAACCTAACCCCAAATCTAAACCTAACCCCAAATCTAAACCTAAAATCTAAACCTAACCCCAAATCTAAACCTAAAATCTAAACCTAACCCCAAGTCTAAACCTAACCCCAAATCTAAACCTAAAATCTAAACCTAACCCCAAATCTAAACCTAAAATCTAAACCTAACCCCAAATCTAAACCTAAAATCTAAATCTAACCCGAAATCGAAACCTAACCTTAAATATAAACCTAAAATCTAAACCTAACCCCAAATCTAAACCTAAAATCTAAACCTAACCCCAAATCTAAACCTAAAATCTAAACCTAACCCCAAATCTAAACCTAAAATCTAAACCTAACCCCAAATCCAAACCTAAAATCTAAACCTAACCCCAAATCTAAACCTAAAATCTAAACCTAACCCCAAATCTAAACCTAAAATCTAAACCTAACCCCAAATCTAAACCTAAAATCAAAACCTAACCCCAAATCTAAACCTAACCCCAAATCTAAACCTAAAATCTAAACCTAACCCCAAATCTAAACCCGAAATCGAAACCTAACCTTAAATCTAAACCTAAAAACTAAACCTAACCCCAAATCTAAACCTAAAATCTAAACGTAACCCGAAATCGAAACCTAACCTTAAATCTAAACCTAAAATCTAAACCTAACCCCAAATCTAAATCTAAAATCTAAACCTAAAATCTAAACCTAAACTCAAATCTAAACCTAAAATCTAAACCTAACCCCAAATCTAAACCTAACCCCAAATCTAAACCTAAAATCTAAACCTAACCCCAAATCTAAACCTAAAATCTAAACCTAACCCCAAATCTAAACCTAACCCCAAATCTAAACCTAAAATCTAAACCTAACCCCAAATCTAAACCTAACCCCAAATCTAAACCTAAAATCTAAACCTAACCCCAAATCTAAACCTAAAATCTAAACCTAACCCCAAATCTAAACCTAACCCCAAATCTAAATCTAAAATCTAAACCTAACCCCAAATCTAAACCTAAAATCTAAACCTAACCCCAAATCTAAACCTAAAATCTAAACCTAACCCCAAATCTAAACCTAACCCCAAATCTAAACCTAAAATCTAAACCTAACCCCAAATCTAAACCTAAAATCTAAACCTAACCCCAAATCTAAACCTAAAATCTAAACCTAACCCCAAATCTAAACCTAACCCCAAATCTAAACCTAGAACCTAAACCTAACCCCAAATCTAAACCTAACCCCAAATCTAAACCTAAAATCTAAACCTAACCCCAAATCTAAACCTAACCCCAAATCTAAACCTAAAATCTAAACCTAACCCCAAATCTAAACCTAAAATCTAAACCTAACCCCAAATCTAAACCTAAAATCTAAACCTAACCCCAAATCTAAACCTAACCCCAAATCTAAACCTAGAACCTAAACCTAACCCCAAATCTAAACCTAACCCCAAATCTAAACCTAAAATCTAAACCTAACCCCAAATCTAAACCTAACCCCAAATCTAAACCTAGAACCTAAACCTAACCCCAAATCTAAACCTAACCCCAAATTTAAACCTAAAATCTAAACCTAACCCCAAATCTAAATCTAAAATCTAAACGTAACCCGAAATCGAAACCTAACCTTAAATCTAAACCTAAAATCTAAACCTAACCCCAAATCTAAACCTAAAATCTAAACCTAACCCCAAATCTAAATCTAAAATCTAAACCTAAAATCTAAACCTAACCCCAAATCTAAACCTAAAATCTAAACCTAACCCCAAATCTAAACCTAACGCCAAATCTAAACCTAAAATCTAAACCTAACCCCAAATCTAAACCTAAAATCTAAACCTAACCCCAAATCTAAACCTAAAATCTAAACCTAACCCCAAATCTAAACCTAGCCCCAAATCTAAACCTAAAATCTAAACCTAACCCCAAATCTAAACCTAAAATCTAAACCTAACCCCAAATCTAAACCTAACCCCAAATCTAAACCTAAAATCTAAACCTTACCCCAAATCTAAACCTAAAATCTAAACCTAACCCCAAATCTAAACCTAACCCCAAATCTAAACCTAAAATCTAAACCTAACCCCAAACCTAAACCTAACCCCAAATCTAAACCTACAATATAAACCTAAACCCAAATCTAAACCTAAAATCTAAACCTAACCCCAAATCTAAACCTAAAATCTAAACCTAACCCCAAGTCTAATCCTAACCCCAAATCTAAACCTATAATCTAAACCTAACCCCAAATCCAAACCTAAAATCTAAACCTAACCCCAAATCTAAACCTAACCCCAAATCTAAACCTAAAATCTAAACCTAATCCCAAATCTAAACCTAAAATCTAAACCTAACCCCAAATCTAAACCTAACCCCAAATCTAAACCTAAAATCTAAACCTAACCCCAAATCTAAACCTGAAATCTAAACCTAACCCCAAATCTAAACCTAAAATCTAAACCTAACCCCAAATCTAAACCTAAAATCTAAACCTAACCCCAAATCTAAACCTAAAATCTAAACCTAACCCCAAATCTAAACCTAAAATCTAAACCTAACCCCAAATCTAAACCTAAAATCTAAACCTAACCCCAAATCTAAACCTAAAATCTAAACCTAACCCCAAATCTAAACTTAACCCCAAATCTAAGCCTAAAATCTAAACCTAACCCCAAATCTAAACCTAACCCCAAATCTAAACCTAAAATCTAAACCTAACCCCAAATTTAAACCTAAAATCTAAACCTAACCCCAAATCTAAACCTAAAATCTAAACCTAACCCCAAATCTAAACCTAAAATCTAAACCTAAAATCTAAACCTAACCCCAAATCTAAACCTAAAATCTAAACCTAACCCCAAATCTAAATCTAAAATCTAAACGTAACCCGAAATCGAAACCTAACCTTGAATGTAAACCTAAAATCTAAACCTAACCCCAAATCTAAACCTAAAATCTAAACCTAACCCCAAATCTAAATCTAAAATCTAAACCTAAAATCTAAACCTAACCCCAAATCTAAACATAAAATCTAAACATAACCCCAAATCTAAACCTAACCCCAAATCTAAACCTAAAATCTAAACCTGACCCCAAATCTAAACCTAAAATCTAAACCTAACCCCAAATCTAAACCTAACCCCAAATCTAAACCTAAAATCTAAACCTAACCCCAAATCTAAACCTAAAATCTAAACCTAACCCCAAATCTAAACCTAAAATCTAAACCTAACCCCAAATCTAAACCTAACCCCAAATCTAAACCTAAAATCTAAACCTAACCCCAAATCTAAACCTAAAATCTAAACCTAACCCCAAATCTAAACCTTACCCCAAATTTAAGCCTAAAATCTAAACCTAACCCCAAATCTAAACCTAAAATCTAAACCTAACCCCAAATCTAAACCTAACCCCAAATCTAAACCTAAAATCTAAACCTAACCCCAAATCTAAACCTAAAATCTAAACCTAACCCCAAATCTAAACCTAACCCCAAATCTAAACCTAAAATCTAAACCTAACCCCAAATCTAAACCTAACCCCAAATCTAAACCTAAAATCTAAACCTAACCCCAAATCTAAACCTAAAATCTAAACCTAACCCCAAATCTAAACCTAAAATCTAAACCTAACCCCAAATCTAAACCTATAATCTAAACCTAACCCCAAATCCAAACCTAAAATCTAAACCTAACCCCAAATCTAAACCTAAAATCTAAACCTAACCCCAAATCTAAACCTAAAATCTAAACCTAACCCCAAATCTAAACCTAAGCCCAAATCTAAACCTAAAATCTAAACCTAACCCCAAATCTAAACCTGAAATCTAAACCTAACCCCAAATCTAAACCTAAAATCTAAACCTAACCCCAAATCAAAACCTAAAATCTAAACGTAACCCGTAATCGAAACCTAACCTTAAATCTAAACCTAAAATCTAAACCTAACCCCAAATCTAAACCTAAAATCTAAACCTAAAATCTAAACCTAACCCCAAATCTAAACCTAAAATCTAAACCTAACCCCAAATCTAAACCTAAAATCTAAACCTAACCCCAAATCTAAACCTAAAATCTAAACCTAACCCCAAATCTAAACCTAACCCCAAATCTAAACCTAAAATCTAAACCTAACCCCAAATCTAAACCTAAAATCTAAACCTAAACCCAAATCAAAACCTAAAATCTAAACCTAACCCCAAGTCTAAACCTAACCCCAAATCTAAACCTAAAATCTACACCTAACCCCAAATCCAAACCTAAAATCTAAACCTAACCCCAAATCTAAACCTAACCCCAAATCTAAACCTAAAATCTAAACCTAACCCCAAATCTAAACCTAAAATCTAAACCTAACCCCAAATCTAAACCTAACACCCAATCTAAACCTAAAATCTAAACCTAACCCCAAATCTAAACCTAAAATCTAAACCTAACCCCAAATCTAAACCTAAAATCTAAACCTAACCCCAAATCTAAACCTAACCCCAAATCTAAAACTAAAATCTAAACCTAACCCCAAATCTAAACCTTACCCCAAATCTAAACCTAAAATCTAAACCTAACCCCAAATCTAAACCTAAAATCTAAACCTAACCCCAAATCTAAACCTAACCCCAAATCTAAACCTAAAATCTAAACCTAACCCCAAATCTAAACCTAAAATCTAAACCTAACCCCAAATCTAAACCTAAAATCTAAACCTAACCCCAAATCTAAACCTAAACCCAAATCTAAACCTAAAATCTAAACCTAACCACAAATCTAAACCTAAAATTTAAACGTAACCCCAAATCTAAACCTAACCCCAAATCTAAACCTAAAATCTAAACCTAACCCCAAATCTAAACCTAAAATCTAAACCTAACCCCAAATCTAAACCTAACCCCAAATCTAAACCTAAAATCTAAACCTAACCCCAAATCTAAACCTAACCCCAAATCTAAACCTAAAATCTAAACCTAACCCCAAATCTAAACCTAACCCCAAATCTAAACCTAAAATCTAAACCTAACCCCAAATCTAAACCTAAAATCTAAACCTAACCCCAAATGTAAACCTAACCCCAAATCTAAAACTAAAATCTAAACCTAACCCCAAATCTAAACCTAACCCCAAATCTAAACCTAACCCCAAATCTAAACCTAAAATCTAAACCTAACCCCAAATCTAAACCTAAAATCTAAACCTAACCCCAAATCTAAACCTAAAATCTAAACCTAACCCCAAATCTAAACCTAAAATCTAAACCTAACCCCAAATCTAAACCTAACCCGAAATCTAAACCTAAAATCTAAACCTAACCCCAAATCTAAACCTAAAATCTAAACCTAACCCCAAATCTAAACCTAACCCCAAATCTAAAACTAAAATCTAAACCTAACCCCAAATCTAAACCTTACCCCAAATCTAAACCTAAAATCTAAACCTAACCCCAAATCTAAACCTAAAATTTAAACCTAACCCCAAATCTAAACCTAACCCCAAATCTAAACCTAAAATCTAAACCTAACCCCAAATCTAAACCTAAAATCTAAACCTAACCCCAAATCTAAACCTAAAATCTAAACCTAACCCCAAATCTAAACCTAACCCCAAATCTAAACCTAAAATCTAAACCTAACCCCAAATCTAAACCTAAAATTTAAACGTAACCCCAAATCTAAACCTAACCCCAAATCTAAACCTAAAATCTAAACCTAACCCCAAATCTAAACCTAAAATCTAAACCTAACCCCAAATCTAAACCTAACCCCAAATCTAAACCTAAAATCTAAACCTAACCCCAAATCTAAACCTAACCCCAAATCTAAACCTAAAATCTAAACCTAACCCCAAATCTAAACCTAACCCCAAAACTAAACCTAAAATCTAAACCTAACCCCAAATCTAAACCTAACCTTGAATCTAAACCTAAAATCTAAACCTAACCCCAAATCTAAACCTAAAATCTAAACCTAACCCCAAATCTAAACCTAAAATCTGAACCTAACCCCAAATCTAAACCTAACCCGAAATCTAAACCTAAAATCTAAACCTAACCCCAAATCTAAACCTAAAATCTAAACCTAACCCCAAATCTAAACCTAACCCCAAATCTAAACCTAAAATCTAAACCTAACCCCAAATCTAAACCTAAAATCTAAACGTAACCCCAAATCTAAACCTAAAATCTAAACGTAACCCCAAATCTAAACCTAACCCCAAATCTAAACCTAAAATCTAAACCTAACCCCAAATCTAAACCTAAAATCTAAACCTAACCCCAAATCTAAACCTAACCCCAAATCTAAACCTAAAATCTAAACCTAACCCCAAATCTAAACCTAACCCCATATCTAAACCTAAAATCTAAACCTAACACCAAATCTAGACCTAAAATCTAAACCTAACCCCAAATCTAAACCTAACCCCAAATCTAAACCTAAAATCTAAACCTAACCCCAAATCTAAACCTAACCCCAAATCTAAACCTAAAATCTAAACATAACCCCAAATCTAAACCTGAAATCTAAACCTAACCCCAAATCTAAACCTAAAATCTAAACCTAAAATCTAAACCTAACCCCAAATCTAAACCTAAAATCTAAACCTAACCCCAAATCTAAACCTAACCCCAAATCTAAACCTAAAATCTAAACCTAACCCCAAATCTAAACCTAAAATCTAAACCTAACCCCAAATCTAAACCTAACCCCAAATCTAAACCTAAAATCTAAACCTAACCCCAAATCTAAACCTAAAATCTAAACCTAACCCCAAATCTAAACCTAAAATCTAAACCTAACCCCCAATGTAAACCTTACACCAAATCGAAACCTAAAATCTAAACCTAACCCCAAATCTAAACCTAACCCCATATCTAAATCTAAAATCTAAACCTAACCCCAAATCTAAACCTAAAATCTAAACCTAACCCCAAATCTAAATCTAACCCCAAATCTAAACCTAAAATCTAAACCTAACCCCAAATCTAAACCTGAAATCTAAACCTAACCCCAAATCTAAACCTAAAATCTAAACCTAACCCCAAATCTAAACCTAAAATCTAAACCTAACCCCAAATCTAAACCTAAAATCTAAACCTAACCCCAAATCTAAACCTAACCCCAAATCTAAACCTAAAATCTAAACCTAACCCCAAATCTAAACCTAAAATCTAAACCTAAAATCTAAACCTAACCCCAAATCTAAACCTAAAATCTAAACCTAACCCCAAATCTAAACCTAAAATCTAAACCTAACCCCAAATCTAAACCTAAAATCTAAACCTAACCCCAAATCTAAACCTAACCCCAAATCTAAACCTAAAATCTAAACCTAACCCCAAATCTAAACCTAAAATCTAAAACTAACCCCAAATCTAAACCTAACCCCAAATCTAAACCTAAAATCTAAAACTAACCCCAAATCTAAACCTAAAATCTAAACCTAACCCCAAATCTAAACCTAACCCCAAATCTAAACCTAAAATCTAAACCTAACCCCAAATCTAAACCTAAAATCTAAACCTAACCCCAAATCTAAACCTAAAATCTAAACCTAACCCCAAATCTAAACCTAAAATCTAAACCTAACCCCAAATCTAAACTTAACCCCAAATCTAAGCCTAAAATCTAAACCTAACCCCAAATCTAAACCTAACCCCAAATCTAAACCTAAAATCTAAACCTAACCCCAAATCTAAACCTAAAATCTAAACCTAACCCCAAATATAAACCTAAAATCTAAACCTAACCCCAAATCTAAACCTAACCCCAAATCTAAACCTAAAATCTAAACCTAACCCCAAATCCAAACCTAAAATCTAAACCTAACCCCAAATCTAAACCTAACCCCAAATCTAAACCTAAAATCTAAACCTAACCCCAAATCTAAACCTAAAATCTAAACCTAACCCCAAATCTAAACCTAAAATCTAAACCTAACCCCAAATCTAAACCTAACCCCAAATCTAAACCTAAAATCTAAACCTAACCCCAAATTTAAACCTAAAATCTAAACCTAACCCCAAATCTAAACCTAAAATCTAAACCTAACCCCAAATCTAAACCTAACCCCAAATCTAAACCTATAATCTAAACCTAACCCCAAATCTAAACCTAAAATCTAAACCTAACCCCAAATCTAAACCTAAAATCTAAACCTAACCCCAAGTCTAAACCTAACCCCAAATCTAAACCTATAATCTAAACCTAACCCCAAATCCAAACCTAAAATCTAAACCTAACCCCAATTCTAAACCTAACCCCAAATCTAAACCTAAAATCTAAACCTAACCCCAAATCTAAACCTAAAATCTAAACCTAACCCCAAATCTAAACCTAACCCCAAATCTAAACCTAAAATCTAAACCTAACCCCAAATCTAAACCTGAAATCTAAACCTAACCCCAAATCTAAACCTAAAATCTAAACCTAAAATCTAAACCTAACCCCAAATCTAAACCTAAAATCTAAACCTAACCCCAAATCTAAACCTAACCCCAAATCTAAACCTAAAATCTAAACCTAACCCCAAATCTAAACCTAAAATCTAAACCTAACCCCAAATCTAAACCTAACCCCAAATCTAAACCTAAAATCTAAACCTAACCCCAAATCTAAACCTAAAATCTAAACCTAACCCCAAATCTAAACCTAAAATCTAAACCTAACCCCCAATGTAAACCTTACACCAAATCGAAACCTAAAATCTAAACCTAACCCCAAATCTAAACCTAACCCCATATCTAAATCTAAAATCTAAACCTAACCCCAAATCTAAACCTAAAATCTAAACCTAACCCCAAATCTAAATCTAACCCCAAATCTAAACCTAAAATCTAAACCTAACCCCAAATCTAAACCTGAAATCTAAACCTAACCCCAAATCTAAACCTAAAATCTAAACCTAACCCCAAATCTAAACCTAAAATCTAAACCTAACCCCAAATCTAAACCTAAAATCTAAACCTAACCCCAAATCTAAACCTAACCCCAAATCTAAACCTAAAATCTAAACCTAACCCCAAATCTAAACCTAAAATCTAAACCTAAAATCTAAACCTAACCCCAAATCTAAACCTAAAATCTAAACCTAACCCCAAATCTAAACCTAAAATCTAAACCTAACCCCAAATCTAAACCTAAAATCTAAACCTAACCCCAAATCTAAACCTAAAATCTAAACCTAACCCCAAATCTAAACCTAACCCCAAATCTAAACCTAAAATCTAAACCTAACCCCAAATCTAAACCTAAAATCTAAACCTAACCCCAAATCTAAACCTAAAATCTAAAACTAACCCCAAATCTAAACCTAACCCCAAATCTAAACCTAAAATCTAAAACTAACCCCAAATCTAAACCTAAAATCTAAACCTAACCCCAAATCTAAACCTAACCCCAAATCTAAACCTAAAATCTAAACCTAACCCCAAATCTAAACCTAAAATCTAAACCTAACCCCAAATCTAAACCTAAAATCTAAACCTAACCCCAAATCTAAACCTAAAATCTAAACCTAACCCCAAATCTAAACTTAACCCCAAATCTAAGCCTAAAATCTAAACCTAACCCCAAATCTAAACCTAACCCCAAATCTAAACCTAAAATCTAAACCTAACCCCAAATCTAAACCTAAAATCTAAACCTAACCCCAAATATAAACCTAAAATCTAAACCTAACCCCAAATCTAAACCTAACCCCAAATCTAAACCTAAAATCTAAACCTAACCCCAAATCCAAACCTAAAATCTAAACCTAACCCCAAATCTAAACCTAACCCCAAATCTAAACCTAAAATCTAAACCTAACCCCAAATCTAAACCTAAAATCTAAACCTAACCCCAAATCTAAACCTAAAATCTAAACCTAACCCCAAATCTAAACCTAACCCCAAATCTAAACCTAAAATCTAAACCTAACCCCAAATTTAAACCTAAAATCTAAACCTAACCCCAAATCTAAACCTAAAATCTAAACCTAACCCCAAATCTAAACCTAACCCCAAATCTAAACCTAAAATCTAAACCTAACCCCAAATCTAAACCTAAAATCTAAACCTAACCCCAAGTCTAAACCTAACCCCAAATCTAAACCTATAATCTAAACCTAACCCCAAATCCAAACCTAAAATCTAAACCTAACCCCAATTCTAAACCTAACCCCAAATCTAAACCTAAAATCTAAACCTAACCCCAAATCTAAACCTAAAATCTAAACCTAACCCCAAATCTAAACCTAACCCCAAATCTAAACCTAAAATCTAAACCTAACCCCAAATCTAAACCTGAAATCTAAACCTAACCCCAAATCTAAACCTAAAATCTAAACCTAACCCCAAATCTAAACGTAAAATCTAAACGTAACCCGAAATCGAAACCTAACCTTAAATCTAAACCTGAAATCTAAACCTAACCCCAAATCTAAACCTAAAATCTAAACCTAAAATCTAAACCTAACCCCAAATCTAAACCTAAAATCTAAACCTAACCCCAAATCTAAATCTAAAATCTAAACGTAACCCGAAATCGAAACCTAACCTTGAATCTAAACCTAAAATCTAAACCTAACCCCAAATCTAAACCTAAAATCTAAACCTAACCCCAAATCTAAATCTAAAATCTAAACCTAAAATCTAAACCTAACCCCAAATCTAAACATAAAATCTAAACCTAACCCCAAATCTAAACCTAACCCCAAATCTAAACCTAAAATCTAAACCTAACCCCAAATCTAAACCTAAAATCTAAACCTAACCCCAAATCTAAACCTAACCCCAAATCTAAACCTAAAATCTAAACCTAACCCCAAATCTAAACCTAAAATCTAAACCTAACCCCAAATCTAAACCTAAAATCTAAACCTAACCCCCAATGTAAACCTTACACCAAATCGAAACCTAAAATCTAAACCTAACCCCAAATCTAAACCTAACCCCATATCTAAATCTAAAATCTAAACCTAACCCCAAATCTAAACCTAAAATCTAAACCTAACCCCAAATCTAAACCTAAAATCTAAACCTAACCCCAAATCTAAACCTAAAATCTAAACCTAACCCCCAATGTAAACCTTACACCAAATCGAAACCTAAAATCTAAACCTAACCCCAAATCTAAACCTAACCCCATATCTAAATCTAAAATCTAAACCTAACCCCAAATCTAAACCTAAAATCTAAACCTAACCCCAAATCTAAATCTAACCCCAAATCTAAACCTAAAATCTAAACCTAACCCCAAATCTAAACCTGAAATCTAAACCTAACCCCAAATCTAAACCTAAAATCTAAACCTAACCCCAAATCTAAACCTAAAATCTAAACCTAACCCCAAATCTAAACCTAAAATCTAAACCTAACCCCAAATCTAAACCTAACCCCAAATCTAAACCTAAAATCTAAACCTAACCCCAAATCTAAACCTAAAATCTAAACCTAAAATCTAAACCTAACCCCAAATCTAAACCTAAAATCTAAACCTAACCCCAAATCTAAACCTAAAATCTAAACCTAACCCCAAATCTAAACCTAACCCCAAATCTAAACCTAAAATCTAAACCTAACCCCAAATCTAAACCTAAAATCTAAACCTAAAATCTAAACCTAACCCCAAATCTAAACCTAAAATCTAAACCTAACCCCAAATCTAAACCTAAAATCTAAAACTAACCCCAAATCTAAACCTAACCCCAAATCTAAACCTAAAATCTAAAACTAACCCCAAATCTAAACCTAAAATCTAAACCTAACCCCAAATCTAAACCTAACCCCAAATCTAAACCTAAAATCTAAACCTAACCCCAAATCTAAACCTAAAATCTAAACCTAACCCCAAATCTAAACCTAAAATCTAAACCTAACCCCAAATCTAAACCTAAAATCTAAACCTAACCCCAAATCTAAACTTAACCCCAAATCTAAGCCTAAAATCTAAACCTAACCCCAAATCTAAACCTAACCCCAAATCTAAACCTAAAATCTAAACCTAACCCCAAATCTAAACCTAAAATCTAAACCTAACCCCAAATATAAACCTAAAATCTAAACCTAACCCCAAATCTAAACCTAACCCCAAATCTAAACCTAAAATCTAAACGTAACCCGAAATCGAAACCTAACCTTAAATCTAAACCTGAAATCTAAACCTAACCCCAAATCTAAACCTAAAATCTAAACCTAAAATCTAAACCTAACCCCAAATCTAAACCTAAAATCTAAACCTAACCCCAAATCTAAATCTAAAATCTAAACGTAACCCGAAATCGAAACCTAACCTTGAATCTAAACCTAAAATCTAAACCTAACCCCAAATCTAAACCTAAAATCTAAACCTAACCCCAAATCTAAATCTAAAATCTAAACCTAAAATCTAAACCTAACCCCAAATCTAAACATAAAATCTAAACCTAACCCCAAATCTAAACCTAACCCCAAATCTAAACCTAAAATCTAAACCTGACCCCAAATCTAAACCTAAAATCTAAACCTAACCCCAAATCTAAACCTAAAATCTAAACCTAACCCCAAATCTAAACCTAACCCCAAATCTAAACCTAAAATCTAAACCTAACCCCAAATCTAAACCTAACCCCAAATCTAAACCTAAAATCTAAACCTAACCCCAAATCTAAACCTAACCCCAAATCTAAACCTAAAATCTAAACCTAACCCCAAATCTAAACCTAAAATCTAAACCTAACCCCAAATCTAAACCTAACCCCAAATCTAAACCTAAAATCTAAACCTAACCCCAAATCTAAACCTAAAATCTAAACCTAACCCCAAATCTAAACCTAAAATCTAAACCTAACCCCAAATCTAAACCTAAAATCTAAACCTAACCCCAAATCTAAACCTAACCCCAAATCTAAACCTAAAATCTAAACCTAACCCCAAATCTAAACCTAACCCCAAATCTAAACCTAAAATCTAAACCTAACCCCAAATCTAAACCTAAAATCTAAACCTAACCCCAAATCTAAACCTAAAATCTAAACCTAACCCCAAATCTAAACCTATAATCTAAACCTAACCCCAAATCCAAACCTAAAATCTAAACCTAACCCCAAATCTAAACCTAACCCCAAATCTAAACCTAAAATCTAAACCTAACCCCAAATCTAAACCTAAAATCTAAACCTAACCCCAAATCTAAACCTAAGCCCAAATCTAAACCTAAAATCTAAACCTAACCCCAAATCTAAACCTGAAATCTAAACCTAACCCCAAATCTAAACCTAAAATCTAAACCTAACCCCAAATCTAAACCTAAAATCTAAACGTAACCCGAAATCGAAACCTAACCTTAAATCTAAACCTAAAATCTAAACCTAACCCCAAATCTAAACCTAAAATCTAAACCTAAAATCTAAACCTAACCCCAAATCTAAACCTAAAATCTAAACCTAACCCCAAATCTAAACCTAACCCCAAATCTAAACCTAAAATCTAAACCTAACCCCAAATCTAAACCTAAAATCTAAACCTAACCCCAAATCTAAACCTAAAATCTAAACCTAACCCCAAGTCTAAACCTAACCCCAAATCTAAACCTAAAATCTACACCTAACCCCAAATCCAAACCTAAAATCTAAACCTAACCCCAAATCTAAACCTAACCCCAAATCTAAACCTAAAATCTAAACCTAACCCCAAATCTAAACCTAAAATCTAAACCTAACCCCAAATCTAAACCTAACACCCAATCTAAACCTAAAATCTAAACCTAACCCCAAATCTAAACCTAAAATCTAAACCTAACCCCAAATCTAAAACTAAAATCTAAACCATTTTCCCAAATCTAAACCTTACCCCAAATCTAAACCTAAAATCTAAACCTAACCCCAAATCTAAACCTAAAATATAAACCTAACCCCAAATCTAAACCTAACCCCAAATCTAAACCTAAAATCTAAACCTAACCCCAAATCTAAACCTAAAATCTAAACCTAACCCCAAATCTAAACCTAAAATCTAAACCTAACCCCAAATCTAAACCTAAAATTTAAACGTAACCCCAAATCTAAACCTAACCCCAAATCTAAACCTAAAATCTAAACCTAACCCCAAATCTAAACCTAAAATCTAAACCTAACCCCAAATCTAAACCTAATTCCAAATCTAAACCTAAAATCTAAACCTAACCCCAAATCTAAACCTAACCCCAAATCTAAACCTAAAATCTAAACCTAACCCCAAATCTAAACCTAACCCCAAATCTAAACCTAAAATCTAAACCTAACCCCAAATCTAAACCTAAAATCTAAACGTAACCCCAAATCTAAACCTAAAATCTAAACCTAACCCCAAATCTAAACCTAAAATCTAAACCTAACCCCAAATCTAAACTTAACCCCAAATCTAAGCCTAAAATCTAAACCTAACCCCAAATCTAAACCTAACCCCAAATCTAAACCTAAAATCTAAACCTAACCCCAAATCTAAACCTAAAATCTAAACCTAACCCCAAATCTAAACCTAACCCCAAATCTAAACCTAAAATCTAAACCTAACCCCAAATCTAAACCTAAAATCTAAACCTAACCCCAAATTTAAACCTAAAATCTAAACCTAACCCCAAATCTAAACCTAAAATCTAAACCTAACCCCAAATCTAAACCTAACCCCAAATCTAAACCTATAATCTAAACCTAACCCCAAATCTAAACCTAAAATCTAAACCTAACCCCAAATCTAAACCTAAAATCTAAACCTAACCCCAAGTCTAAACCTAACCCCAAATCTAAACCTATAATCTAAACCTAACCCCAAATCCAAACCTAAAATCTAAACCTAACCCCAAATCTAAACCTAACCCCAAATCTAAACCTAAAATCTAAACCTAACCCCAAATCTAAACCTAAAATCTAAACCTAACCCCAAATCTAAACCTAACCCCAAATCTAAACCTAAAATCTAAACCTAACCCCAAATCTAAACCTGAAATCTAAACCTAACCCCAAATCTAAACCTAAAATCTAAACCTAACCCCAAATCTAAACCTAAAATCTAAACGTAACCCGAAATCGAAACCTAACCTTAAATCTAAACCTGAAATCTAAACCTAACCCCAAATCTAAACCTAAAATCTAAACCTAAAATCTAAACCTAACCCCAAATCTAAACCTAAAATCTAAACCTAACCCCAAATCTAAATCTAAAATCTAAACGTAACCCGAAATCGAAACCTAACCTTGAAACTAAACCTAAAATCTAAACCTAACCCCAAATCTAAACCTAAAATCTAAACCTAACCCCAAATCTAAATCTAAAATCTAAACCTAAAATCTAAACCTAACCCCAAATCTAAACATAAAATCTAAACCTAACCCCAAATCTAAACCTAACCCCAAATCTAAACCTAACCCCAAATCTAAACCTAAAATCTAAACGTAACCCGAAATCGAAACCTAAAATCTAAACCTAACCCCAAATCTAAACCTAACCCCAAATCTAAACCTAAAATCTAAACCTAACCCCAAATCTAAACCTAACCCCAAATCTAAACCTAAAATCTAAACCTAACCCCAAATCTAAACCTAAAATCTAAACCTAACCCCAAATCTAAACCTAACCCCAAATCTAAACCTAAAATCTAAACCTAACCTTAAATCTAAACCTAAAATCTAAACCTAACCCCAAATCTAAACCTAACCCCAAATCTAAACCTAAAATCTAAACCTAACCCCAAATCTAAACCTAAAATCTAAACCTAACCCCAAATCTAAACCTAACCCAAAATCTAAACCTAAAATCTAAACCTAACCCCAAATCTAAACCTAACCCCAAATCTAAACCTAAAATCTAAACCTAACCCCAAATCTAAACCTAAAATCTAAACCTAACCCCAAATCTAAACCTAAAATCTAAACCTAACCCCAAATCTAAACCTATAATCTAAACCTAACCCCAAATCCAAACCTAAAATCTAAACCTAACCCCAAATCTAAACCTAACCCCAAATCTAAACCTAAAATCTAAACCTAACCCCAAATCTAAACCTAAAATCTAAACCTAACCCCAAATCTAAACCTAAAATCTAAACCTAACCCCAAATCTAAACCTAAGCCCAAATCTAAACCTAAAATCTAAACCTAACCCCAAATCTAAACCTGAAATCTAAACCTAACCCCAAATCTAAACCTAAAATCTAAACCTAACCCCAAATCTAAACCTAAAATCTAAACGTAACCCGAAATCGAAACCTAACCTTAAATCTAAACCTAAAATCTAAACCTAACCCCAAATCTAAACCTAAAATCTAAACCTAAAATCTAAACCTAACCCCAAATCTAAACCTAAAATCTAAACCTAACCCCAAATCTAAACCTAACCCCAAATCTAAACCTAAAATCTAAACCTAACCCCAAATCTAAACCTAAAATCTAAACCTAACCCCAAATCTAAACCTAAAATTTAAACGTAACCCCAAATCTAAACCTAACCCCAAATCTAAACCTAAAATCTAAACCTAACCCCAAATCTAAACCTAAAATCTAAACCTAACCCCAAATCTAAACCTAACCCCAAATCTAAACCTAAAATCTAAACCTAACCCCAAATCTAAACCTAACCCCAAATCTAAACCTAAAATCTAAACCTAACCCCAAATCTAAACCTAACCCCAAATCTAAACCTAAAATCTAAACCTAACCCCAAATCTAAACCTAAAATCTAAACCTAACCCCAAATCTAAACCTAAAATCTAAACCTAACCCCAAATCTAAACCTAAAATCTAAACGTAACCCGAAATCGAAACCTAACCTTAAATCTAAACCTAAAATCTAAACCTAACCCCAAATCTAAACCTAAAATCTAAACCTAAAATCTAAACCTAACCCCAAATCTAAACCTAAAATCTAAACCTAACCCCAAATCTAAACCTAACCCCAAATCTAAACCTAAAATCTAAACCTAACCCCAAATCTAAACCTAAAATCTAAACCTAACCCCAAATTTAAACCTAAAATCTAAACCTAACCCCAAATCTAAACCTAAAATCTAAACCTAACCCCAAATCTAAACCTAACCCCAAATCTAAACCTATAATCTAAACCTAACCCCAAATCTAAACCTAAAATCTAAACCTAACCCCAAATCTAAACCTAAAATCTAAACCTAACCCCAAGTCTAAACCTAACCCCAAATCTAAACCTATAATCTAAACCTAACCCCAAATCCAAACCTAAAATCTAAACCTAACCCCAAATCTAAACCTAACCCCAAATCTAAACCTAAAATCTAAACCTAACCCCAAATCTAAACCTAAAATCTAAACCTAACCCCAAATCTAAACCTAACCCCAAATCTAAACCTAAAATCTAAACCTAACCCCAAATCTAAACCTGAAATCTAAACCTAACCCCAAATCTAAACCTAAAATCTAAACCTAACCCCAAATCTAAACCTAAAATCTAAACGTAACCCGAAATCGAAACCTAACCTTAAATCTAAACCTGAAATCTAAACCTAACCCCAAATCTAAACCTAAAATCTAAACCTAAAATCTAAACCTAACCCCAAATCTAAACCTAAAATCTAAACCTAACCCCAAATCTAAATCTAAAATCTAAACGTAACCCGAAATCGAAACCTAACCTTGAAACTAAACCTAAAATCTAAACCTAACCCCAAATCTAAACCTAAAATCTAAACCTAACCCCAAATCTAAATCTAAAATCTAAACCTAAAATCTAAACCTAACCCCAAATCTAAACATAAAATCTAAACCTAACCCCAAATCTAAACCTAACCCCAAATCTAAACCTAAAATCTAAACCTAACCCCAAATCTAAACCTAAAATCTAAACCTAACCCCAAATCTAAACCTCACCCCAAATCTAAACCTAAAATCTAAACCTAACCCCAAATCTAAACCTAACCCCAAATCTAAACCTAACCCCAAATCTAAACCTAAAATCTAAACCTAACCCCAAATCTAAACCTAACCCCAAATCTAAACCTAAAATCTAAACCTAACCTTAAATCTAAACCTAAAATCTAAACCTAACCCCAAATCTAAACCTAACCCCAAATCTAAACCTAAAATCTAAACCTAACCCCAAATCTAAACCTAACCCCAAATCTAAACCTAAAATCTAAACCTAACCCCAAATCTAAACCTAACCCCAAATCTAAACCTAAAATCTAAACCTAACCCCAAATCTAAACCTAAAATCTAAACCTAACCCCAAATCTAAACCTATAATCTAAACCTAACCCCAAATCCAAACCTAAAATCTAAACCTAACCCCAAATCTAAACCTAACCCCAAATCTAAACCTAAAATCTAAACCTAACCCCAAATCTAAACCTAAAATCTAAACCTAACCCCAAATCTAAAACTAAAATCTAAACCTAACCCCAATCTAAACCTTACCCCAAATCTAAACCTAAAATCTAAACCTAACCCCAAATCTAAACCTAAAATATAAACCTAACCCCAAATCTAAACCTAACCCCAAATCTAAACCTAAAATCTAAACCTAACCCCAAATCTAAACCTAAAATCTAAACCTAACCCCAAATCTAAACCTAAAATCTAAACCTAACCCCAAATCTAAACCTAAAATCTAAACCTAACCCCAAATCTAAACCTAAAATTTAAACGTAACCCCAAATCTAAACCTAACCCCAAATCTAAACCTAAAATCTAAACCTAACCCCAAATCTAAACCTAAAATCTAAACCTAACCCCAAATCTAAACCTAACCCCAAATCTAAACCTAACATCTAAACCTAACCCCAAATCTAAACCTAACCCCAAATCTAAACCTAAAATCTAAACCTAACCCCAAATCTAAACCTAACCCCAAATCTAAACCTAAAATCTAAACCTAACCCCAAATCTAAACCTAAAATCTATACCTAACCCCAAATGTAAACCTAACCCCAAATCTAAAACTAAAATCTAAACCTAACCCCAAATCTAAACCTAACCCCAAATCTAAACCTAACCCCAAATCTAAACCTAAAATCTAAACCTAACCCCAAATCTAAACCTAACCCCAAATCTAAACCTAAAATCTAAACCTAACCCCAAATCTAAACCTAAAATCTAAACCTAACCCCAAATCTAAACCTAAAATCTAAAACTAACCCCAAATCTAAACCTAACCCCAAATCTAAACCTAAAATCTAAAACTAACCCCAAATCTAAACCTAAAATCTAAACCTAACCCCAAATCTAAACCTAACCCCAAATCTAAACCTAAAATCTAAACCTAACCCCAAATCTAAACCTAAAATCTAAACCTAACCCCAAATCTAAACCTAAAATCTAAACCTAACCCCAAATCTAAACTTAACCCCAAATCTAAGCCTAAAATCTAAACCTAACCCCAAATCTAAACCTAACCCCAAATCTAAACCTAAAATCTAAACCTAACCCCAAATCTAAACCTAAAATCTAAACCTAACCCCAAATATAAACCTAAAATCTAAACCTAACCCCAAATATAAACCTAAAATCTAAACCTAACCCCAAATCTAAACCTAACCCCAAATCTAAACCTAAAATCTAAACCTAACCCCAAATCCAAACCTAAAATCTAAACCTAACCCCAAATCTAAACCTAACCCCAAATCTAAACCTAAAATGTAAACCTAACCGAAAATCTAAACCTAAAATCTAAACCTAACCCCAAATCTAAACCTAAAATCTAAACCTAACCCCAAATCTAAACCTAACCCCAAATCTAAACCTAAAATCTAAACCTAACCCCAAATTTAAACCTAAAATCTAAACCTAACCCCAAATCTAAACCTAAAATCTAAACCTAACCCCAAATCTAAACCTAACCCCAAATCTAAACCTATAATCTAAACCTAACCCCAAATCTAAACCTAAAATCTAAACCTAACCCCAAATCTAAACCTAAAATCTAAACCTAACCCCAAGTCTAAACCTAACCCCAAATCTAAACCTATAATCTAAACCTAACCCCAAATCCAAACCTAAAATCTAAACCTAACCCCAATTCTAAACCTAACCCCAAATCTAAACCTAAAATCTAAACCTAACCCCAAATCTAAACCTAAAATCTAAACCTAACCCCAAATCTAAACCTAACCCCAAATCTAAACCTAAAATCTAAACCTAACCCCAAATCTAAACCTGAAATCTAAACCTAACCCCAAATCTAAACCTAAAATCTAAACCTAACCCCAAATCTAAACCTAAAATCTAAACGTAACCCGAAATCGAAACCTAACCTTAAATCTAAACCTGAAATCTAAACCTAACCCCAAATCTAAACCTAAAATCTAAACCTAAAATCTAAACCTAACCCCAAATCTAAACCTAAAATCTAAACCTAACCCCAAATCTAAATCTAAAATCTAAACGTAACCCGAAATCGAAACCTAACCTTGAATCTAAACCTAAAATCTAAACCTAACCCCAAATCTAAACCTAAAATCTAAACCTAACCCCAAATCTAAATCTAAAATCTAAACCTAAAATCTAAACCTAACCCCAAATCTAAACATAAAATCTAAACCTAACCCCAAATCTAAACCTAACCCCAAATCTAAACCTAAAATCTAAACCTGACCCCAAATCTAAACCTAAAATCTAAACCTAACCCCAAATCTAAACCTAACCCCAAATCTAAACCTAAAATCTAAACCTAACCCCAAATCTAAACCTAAAATCTAAACCTAACCCCAAATCTAAACCTAACCCCAAATCTAAACCTAAAATCTAAACCTAACCCCAAATCTAAACCTAAAATCTAAACCTAACCCCAAATCTAAACCTAACCCCAAATCTAAACCTAAAATCTAAACCTAACCCCAAATCTAAACCTAAAATCTAAACCTAACCCCAAATCTAAACCTAAAATCTAAACCTAACCCCAAATCTAAACCTAACCCCAAATCTAAACCTAAAATCTAAACCTAACCCCAAATCTAAACCTAACCCCAAATCTAAACCTAAAATCTAAACCTAACCCCAAATCTAAACCTAAAATCTAAACCTAACCCCAAATCTAAACCTAAAATCTAAACCTAACCCCAAATCTAAACCTATAATCTAAACCTAACCCCAAATCCAAACCTAAAATCTAAACCTAACCCCAAATCTAAACCTAACCCCAAATCTAAACCTAAAATCTAAACCTAACCCCAAATCTAAACCTAAAATCTAAACCTAACCCCAAATCTAAACCTAAGCCCAAATCTAAACCTAAAATCTAAACCTAACCCCAAATCTAAACCTGAAATCTAAACCTAACCCCAAATCTAAACCTAAAATCTAAACCTAACCCCAAATCTAAACCTAAAATCTAAACGTAACCCGAAATCGAAACCTAACCTTAAATCTAAACCTAAAATCTAAACCTAACCCCAAATCTAAACCTAAAATCTAAACCTAAAATCTAAACCTAACCCCAAATCTAAACCTAAAATCTAAACCTAACCCCAAATCTAAACCTAACCCCAAATCTAAACCTAAAATCTAAACCTAACCCCAAATCTAAACCTAAAATCTAAACCTAACCCCAAATCTAAACCTAAAATCTAAACCTAACCCCAAGTCTAAACCTAACCCCAAATCTAAACCTAAAATCTACACCTAACCCCAAATCCAAACCTAAAATCTAAACCTAACCCCAAATCTAAACCTAACCCCAAATCTAAACCTAAAATCTAAACCTAACCCCAAATCTAAACCTAAAATCTAAACCTAACCCCAAATCTAAACCTAACACCCAATCTAAACCTAAAATCTAAACCTAACCCCAAATCTAAACCTAAAATCTAAACCTAACCCCAAATCTAAAACTAAAATCTAAACCATTTTCCCAAATCTAAACCTTACCCCAAATCTAAACCTAAAATCTAAACCTAACCCCAAATCTAAACCTAAAATATAAACCTAACCCCAAATCTAAACCTAACCCCAAATCTAAACCTAAAATCTAAACCTAACCCCAAATCTAAACCTAAAATCTAAACCTAACCCCAAATCTAAACCTAAAATCTAAACCTAACCCCAAATCTAAACCTAAAATTTAAACGTAACCCCAAATCTAAACCTAACCCCAAATCTAAACCTAAAATCTAAACCTAACCCCAAATCTAAACCTAAAATCTAAACCTAACCCCAAATCTAAACCTAATTCCAAATCTAAACCTAAAATCTAAACCTAACCCCAAATCTAAACCTAACCCCAAATCTAAACCTAAAATCTAAACCTAACCCCAAATCTAAACCTAACCCCAAATCTAAACCTAAAATCTAAACCTAACCCCAAATCTAAACCTAAAATCTAAACCTAACCCCAAATCTAAACCTAAAATCTAAACCTAACCCCAAATCTAAACCTAAAATCTAAACCTAACCCCAAATCTAAACTTAACCCCAAATCTAAGCCTAAAATCTAAACCTAACCCCAAATCTAAACCTAACCCCAAATCTAAACCTAAAATCTAAACCTAACCCCAAATCTAAACCTAAAATCTAAACCTAACCCCAAATCTAAACCTAACCCCAAATCTAAACCTAAAATCTAAACCTAACCCCAAATCTAAACCTAAAATCTAAACCTAACCCCAAATCTAAACCTAAAATCTAAACGTAAACCCAAATCTAAACCTAAAATCTAAACCTAACCCCAAATCTAAACCTAACCCCAAATCTAAACCTATAATCTAAACCTAACCCCAAATCTAAACCTAAAATCTAAACCTAACCCCAAATCTAAACCTAAAATCTAAACCTAACCCCAAGTCTAAACCTAACCCCAAATCTAAACCTATAATCTAAACCTAACCCCAAATCCAAACCTAAAATCTAAACCTAACCCCAAATCTAAACCTAACCCCAAATCTAAACCTAAAATCTAAACCTAACCCCAAATCTAAATCTAAAATCTAAACCTAACCCCAAATCTAAACCTAACCCCAAATCTAAACCTAAAATCTAAACCTAACCCCAAATCTAAACCTGAAATCTAAACCTAACCCCAAATCTAAACCTAAAATCTAAACCTAACCCCAAATCTAAACCTAAAATCTAAACGTAACCCGAAATCGAAACCTAACCTTAAATCTAAACCTGAAATCTAAACCTAACCCCAAATCTAAACCTAAAATCTAAACCTAAAATCTAAACCTAACCCCAAATCTAAACCTAAAATCTAAACCTAACCCCAAATCTAAATCTAAAATCTAAACGTAACCCGAAATCGAAACCTAACCTTGAATCTAAACCTAAAATCTAAACCTAACCCCAAATCTAAACCTAAAATCTAAACCTAACCCCAAATCTAAATCTAAAATCTAAACCTAAAATCTAAACCTAACCCCAAATCTAAACATAAAATCTAAACCTAACCCCAAATCTAAACCTAACCCCAAATCTAAACCTAAAATCTAAACCTGACCCCAAATCTAAACCTAAAATCTAAACCTAACCCCAAATCTAAACCTAACCCCAAATCTAAACCTAAAATCTAAACCTAACCCCAAATCTAAACCTAAAATCTAAACCTAACCCCAAATCTAAACCTAACCCCAAATCTAAACCTAAAATCTAAACCTAACCCCAAATCTAAACCTAACCCCAAATCTAAACCTAAAATCTAAACCTAACCCCAAATCTAAACCTAAAATCTAAACCTAACCCCAAATCTAAACCTAACCCCAAATCTAAACCTAAAATCTAAACCTAACCCCAAATCTAAACCTAAAATCTAAACCTAACCCCAAATCTAAACCTAAAATCTAAACCTAACCCCAAATCTAAACCTAAAATCTAAACCTAACCCCAAATCTAAACCTAACCCCAAATCTAAACCTAAAATCTAAACCTAACCCCAAATCTAAACCTAACCCCAAATCTAAACCTAAAATCTAAACCTAACCCCAAATCTAAACCTAAAATCTAAACCTAACCCCAAATCTAAACCTAAAATCTAAACCTAACCCCAAATCTAAACCTATAATCTAAACCTAACCCCAAATCCAAACCTAAAATCTAAACCTAACCCCAAATCTAAACCTAACCCCAAATCTAAACCTAAAATCTAAACCTAACCCCAAATCTAAACCTAAAATCTAAACCTAACCCCAAATCTAAACCTAAGCCCAAATCTAAACCTAAAATCTAAACCTAACCCCAAATCTAAACCTGAAATCTAAACCTAACCCCAAATCTAAACCTAAAATCTAAACCTAACCCCAAATCTAAACCTAAAATCTAAACGTAACCCGAAATCGAAACCTAACCTTAAATCTAAACCTAAAATCTAAACCTAACCCCAAATCTAAACCTAAAATCTAAACCTAAAATCTAAACCTAACCCCAAATCTAAACCTAAAATCTAAACCTAACCCCAAATCTAAACCTAACCCCAAATCTAAACCTAAAATCTAAACCTAACCCCAAATCTAAACCTAAAATCTAAACCTAACCCCAAATCTAAACCTAAAATCTAAACCTAACCCCAAGTCTAAACCTAACCCCAAATCTAAACCTAAAATCTACACCTAACCCCAAATCCAAACCTAAAATCTAAACCTAACCCCAAATCTAAACCTAACCCCAAATCTAAACCTAAAATCTAAACCTAACCCCAAATCTAAACCTAAAATCTAAACCTAACCCCAAATCTAAACCTAACACCCAATCTAAACCTAAAATCTAAACCTAACCCCAAATCTAAACCTAAAATCTAAACCTAACCCCAAATCTAAAACTAAAATCTAAACCATTTTCCCAAATCTAAACCTTACCCCAAATCTAAACCTAAAATCTAAACCTAACCCCAAATCTAAACCTAAAATATAAACCTAACCCCAAATCTAAACCTAACCCCAAATCTAAACCTAAAATCTAAACCTAACCCCAAATCTAAACCTAAAATCTAAACCTAACCCCAAATCTAAACCTAAAATCTAAACCTAACCCCAAATCTAAACCTAAAATTTAAACGTAACCCCAAATCTAAACCTAACCCCAAATCTAAACCTAAAATCTAAACCTAACCCCAAATCTAAACCTAAAATCTAAACCTAACCCCAAATCTAAACCTAATTCCAAATCTAAACCTAAAATCTAAACCTAACCCCAAATCTAAACCTAACCCCAAATCTAAACCTAAAATCTAAACCTAACCCCAAATCTAAACCTAACCCCAAATCTAAACCTAAAATCTAAACCTAACCCCAAATCTAAACCTAAAATCTAAACCTAACCCCAAATCTAAACCTAAAATCTAAACCTAACCCCAAATCTAAACCTAAAATCTAAACCTAACCCCAAATCTAAACTTAACCCCAAATCTAAGCCTAAAATCTAAACCTAACCCCAAATCTAAACCTAACCCCAAATCTAAACCTAAAATCTAAACCTAACCCCAAATCTAAACCTAAAATCTAAACCTAACCCCAAATCTAAACCTAACCCCAAATCTAAACCTAAAATCTAAACCTAACCCCAAATCTAAACCTAAAATCTAAACCTAACCCCAAATCTAAACCTAAAATCTAAACTTAAACCCAAATCTAAACCTAAAATCTAAACCTAACCCCAAATCTAAACCTAACCCCAAATCTAAACCTATAATCTAAACCTAACCCCAAATCTAAACCTAAAATCTAAACCTAACCCCAAATCTAAACCTAAAATCTAAACGTAACCCGAAATCGAAACCTAACCTTGAAACTAAACCTAAAATCTAAACCTAACCCCAAATCTAAACCTAAAATCTAAACCTAACCCCAAATCTAAATCTAAAATCTAAACCTAAAATCTAAACCTAACCCCAAATCTAAACATAAAATCTAAACCTAACCCCAAATCTAAACCTAACCCCAAATCTAAACCTAACCCCAAATCTAAACCTAAAATCTAAACCTAACCCCAAATCTAAACCTAAAATCTAAACCTAACCCCAAATCTAAACCTAACCCCAAATCTAAACCTAAAATCTAAACCTAACCCCAAATCTAAACCTAACCCCAAATCTAAACCTAAAATCTAAACCTAACCCCAAATCTAAACCTAAAATCTAAACCTAACCCCAAATCTAAACCTAACCCCAAATCTAAACCTAAAATCTAAACCTAACCTTAAATCTAAACCTAAAATCTAAACCTAACCCCAAATCTAAACCTAACCCCAAATCTAAACCTAAAATCTAAACCTAACCCCAAATCTAAACCTAAAATCTAAACCTAACCCCAAATCTAAACCTAACCCCAAATCTAAACCTAAAATCTAAACCTAACCCCAAATCTAAACCTAACCCCAAATCTAAACCTAAAATCTAAACCTAACCCCAAATCTAAACCTAAAATCTAAACCTAACCCCAAATCTAAACCTAAAATCTAAACCTAACCCCAAATCTAAACCTATAATCTAAACCTAACCCCAAATCCAAACCTAAAATCTAAACCTAACCCCAAATCTAAACCTAACCCCAAATCTAAACCTAACCCCAAATCTAAAACTAAAATCTAAACCTAACCCCAAATCTAAACCTAAAATCTAAACCTAACCCCAAATCTAAACCTAAAATCTAAACCTAACCCCAAATCTAAACCTAACCCCAAATCTAAACCTAAAATCTAAACCTAACCCCAAATCTAAACCTGAAATCTAAACCTAACCCCAAATCTAAACCTAAAATCTAAACCTAACCCCAAATCTAAACCTAAAATCTAAACGTAACCCGAAATCGAAACCTAACCTTAAATCTAAACCTAAAATCTAAACCTAACCCCAAATCTAAACCTAAAATCTAAACCTAAAATCTAAACCTAACCCCAAATCTAAACCTAAAATCTAAACCTAACCCCAAATCTAAACCTAACCCCAAATTTAAACCTAAAATCTAAACCTAACCCCAAATCTAAACCTAAAATCTAAACCTAACCCCAAATCTAAACCTAAAATCTAAACCTAACCCCAAATCTAAACCTAAAATTTAAACGTAACCCCAAATCTAAACCTAACCCCAAATCTAAACCTAAAATCTAAACCTAACCCCAAATCTAAACCTAAAATCTAAACCTAACCCCAAATCTAAACCTAACCCCAAATCTAAACCTAAAATCTAAACCTAACCCCAAATCTAAACCTAAAATCTAAACCTAACCCCAAATCTAAACCTAACCCCAAATCTAAACCTAAAATCTAACCTAACCCCAAATCTAAACCTAAAATCTAAACCTAACCCCAAATCTAAACCTAAAATCTAAACCTAACCCCAAATCTAAACCTAAAATCTAAACCTAACCCCAAATCTAAACTTAACCCCAAATCTAAGCCTAAAATCTAAACCTAACCCCAAATCTAAACCTAACCCCAAATCTAAACCTAAAATCTAAACCTAACCCCAAATCTAAACCTAAAATCTAAACCTAACCCCAAATCTAAACCTAACCCCAAATCTAAACCTAAAATCTAAACCTAACCCCAAATCTAAACCTAAAATCTAAACCTAACCCCAAATCTAAACCTAAAATCTAAACCTAACCCCAAATCTAAACCTAAAATCTAAACCTAACCCCAAATCTAAACCTAACCCCAAATCTAAACCTATAATCTAAACCTAACCCCAAATCTAAACCTAAAATCTAAACCTAACCCCAAATCTAAACCTAAAATCTAAACCTAACCCCAAGTCTAAACCTAACCCCAAATCTAAACCTATAATCTAAACCTAACCCCAAATCCAAACCTAAAATCTAAACCTAACCCCAAATCTAAACCTAACCCCAAATCTAAACCTAAAATCTAAACCTAACCCCAAATCTAAACCTAAAATCTAAACCTAACCCCAAATCTAAACCTAACCCCAAATCTAAACCTAAAATCTAAACCTAACCCCAAATCTAAACCTGAAATCTAAACCTAACCCCAAATCTAAACCTAAAATCTAAACCTAACCCCAAATCTAAACCTAAAATCTAAACGTAACCCGAAATCGAAACCTAACCTTAAATCTAAACCTGAAATCTAAACCTAACCCCAAATCTAAACCTAAAATCTAAACCTAAAATCTAAACCTAACCCCAAATCTAAACCTAAAATCTAAACCTAACCCCAAATCTAAATCTAAAATCTAAACGTAACCCGAAATCGAAACCTAACCTTGAAACTAAACCTAAAATCTAAACCTAACCCCAAATCTAAACCTAAAATCTAAACCTAACCCCAAATCTAAATCTAAAATCTAAACCTAAAATCTAAACCTAACCCCAAATCTAAACATAAAATCTAAACCTAACCCCAAATCTAAACCTAACCCCAAATCTAAACCTAACCCCAAATCTAAACCTAAAATCTAAACCTAACCCCAAATCTAAACCTAAAATCTAAACCTAACCCCAAATCTAAACCTAACCCCAAATCTAAACCTAAAATCTAAACCTAACCCCAAATCTAAACCTAACCCCAAATCTAAACCTAAAATCTAAACCTAACCCCAAATCTAAACCTAAAATCTAAACCTAACCCCAAATCTAAACCTAACCCCAAATCTAAACCTAAAATCTAAACCTAACCTTAAATCTAAACCTAAAATCTAAACCTAACCCCAAATCTAAACCTAACCCCAAATCTAAACCTAAAATCTAAACCTAACCCCAAATCTAAACCTAAAATCTAAACCTAACCCCAAATCTAAACCTAACCCCAAATCTAAACCTAAAATCTAAACCTAACCCCAAATCTAAACCTAACCCCAAATCTAAACCTAAAATCTAAACCTAACCCCAAATCTAAACCTAAAATCTAAACCTAACCCCAAATCTAAACCTAAAATCTAAACCTAACCCCAAATCTAAACCTATAATCTAAACCTAACCCCAAATCCAAACCTAAAATCTAAACCTAACCCCAAATCTAAACCTAACCCCAAATCTAAACCTAAAATCTAAACCTAACCCCAAATCTAAACCTGAAATCTAAACCTAACCCCAAATCTAAACCTAAGCCCAAATCTAAACCTAAAATCTAAACCTAACCCCAAATCTAAACCTGAAATCTAAACCTAACCCCAAATCTAAACCTAAAATCTAAACCTAACCCCAAATCTAAACCTAAAATCTAAACGTAACCCGAAATCGAAACCTAACCTTAAATCTAAACCTAAAATCTAAACCTAACCCCAAATCTAAACCTAAAATCTAAACCTAAAATCTAACCTAACCCCAAATCTAAACCTAAAATCTAAACCTAACCCCAAATCTAAACCTAACCCCAAATCTAAACCTATAATCTAAACCTAACCCCAAATCTAAACCTAAAATCTAAACCTAACCCCAAATCTAAACCTAAAATCTAAACCTAACCCCAAATCTAAACCTAACCCCAAATCTAAAACTAAAATCTAAACCTAACCCCAATCTAAACCTTACCCCAAATCTAAACCTAAAATCTAAACCTAACCCCAAATCTAAACCTAAAATATAAACCTAACCCCAAATCTAAACCTAACCCCAAATCTAAACCTAAAATCTAAACCTAACCCCAAATCTAAACCTAAAATCTAAACCTAACCCCAAATCTAAACCTAAAATCTAAACCTAACCCCAAATCTAAACCTAACCCCAAATCTAAACCTAAAATCTAAACCTAACCCCAAATCTAAACCTAAAATTTAAACGTAACCCCAAATCTAAACCTAACCCCAAATCTAAACCTAAAATCTAAACCTAACCCCAAATCTAAACCTAAAATCTAAACCTAACCCCAAATCTAAACCTAACCCCAAATCTAAACCTAAAATCTAAACCTAACCCCAAATCTAAACCTAACCCCAAATCTAAACCTAAAATCTAAACCTAACCCCAAATCTAAACCTAACCCCAAATCTAAACCTAAAATCTAAACCTAACCCCAAATCTAAACCTAAAATCTATACCTAACCCCAAATGTAAACCTAACCCCAAATCTAAAACTAAAATCTAAACCTAACCCCAAATCTAAACCTAACCCCAAATCTAAACCTAACCCCAAATCTAAACCTAAAATCTAAACCTAACCCCAAATCTAAACCTAAAATCTAAACCTAACCCCAAATCTAAACCTAAAATCTAAACCTAACCCCAAATCTAAACCTAAAATCTAAACCTAACCCCAAATCTAAACCTAACCCGAAATCTAAACCTAAAGTCTAAACCTAACCCCAAATCTAAACCTAAAATCTAAACCTAACCCCAAATCTAAACCTAACCCCAAATCTAAAACTAAAATCTAAACCTAACCCCAAATCTAAACCTTACCCCAAATCTAAACCTAAAATCTAAACCTAACCCCAAATCTAAACCTAAAATCTAAACCTAACCCCAAATCTAAACCTAACCCCAAATCTAAACCTAAAATCTAAACCTAACCCCAAATCTAAACCTAAAATCTAAACCTAACCCCAAATTTAAACCTAAAATCTAAACCTAACCCCAAATCTAAACCTAAAATCTAAACCTAACCCCAAATCTAAACCTAACCCCAAATCTAAACCTATAATCTAAACCTAACCCCAAATCTAAACCTAAAATCTAAACCTAACCCCAAATCTAAACCTAAAATCTAAACCTAACCCCAAGTCTAAACCTAACCCCAAATCTAAACCTATAATCTAAACCTAACCCCAAATCCAAACCTAAAATCTAAACCTAAACCCAAATCTAAACCTAACCCCAAATCTAAACCTAAAATCTAAACCTAACCCCAAATTTAAACCTAAAATCTAAACCTAACCCCAAATCTAAACCTAACCCCAAATCTAAACCTAAAATCTAAACCTAACCCCAAATCTAAACCTGAAATCTAAACCTAACCCCAAATCTAAACCTAAAATCTAAACCTAACCCCAAATCTAAACCTAAAATCTAAACGTAACCCGAAATCGAAACCTAACCTTAAATCTAAACCTGAAATCTAAACCTAACCCCAAATCTAAACCTAAAATCTAAACCTAAAATCTAAACCTAACCCCAAATCTAAACCTAAAATCTAAACCTAACCCCAAATCTAAATCTAAAATCTAAACGTAACCCGAAATCGAAACCTAACCTTGAATCTAAACCTAAAATCTAAACCTAACCCCAAATCTAAACCTAAAATCTAAACCTAACCCCAAATCTAAATCTAAAATCTAAACCTAAAATCTAAACCTAACCCCAAATCTAAACATAAAATCTAAACCTAACCCCAAATCTAAACCTAACCCCAAATCTAAACCTAAAATCTAAACCTGACCCCAAATCTAAACCTAAAATCTAAACCTAACCCCAAATCTAAACCTAACCCCAAATCTAAACCTAAAATCTAAACCTAACCCCAAATCTAAACCTAAAATCTAAACCTAACCCCAAATCTAAACCTAACCCCAAATCTAAACCTAAAATCTAAACCTAACCCCAAATCTAAACCTAACCCCAAATCTAAACCTAAAATCTAAACCTAACCCCAAATCTAAACCTAACCCCAAATCTAAACCTAAAATCTAAACCTAACCCCAAATCTAAACCTAAAATCTAAACCTAACCCCAAATCTAAACCTAACCCCAAATCTAAACCTAAAATCTAAACCTAACCCCAAATCTAAACCTAAAATCTAAACCTAACCCCAAATCTAAACCTAACCCCAAATCTAAACCTAAAATCTAAACCTAACCCCAAATCTAAACCTAACCCCAAATCTAAACCTAAAATCTAAACCTAACCCCAAATCTAAACCTAAAATCTAAACCTAAAATCTAAACCTAACCCCAAATCTAAACCTAACCCCAAATCTAAACCTAAAATCTAAACCTAACCCCAAATCTAAACCTAACCCCAAATCTAAACCTAAAATCTAAACCTAACCCCAAATCTAAACCTAAAATCTAAACCTAACCCCAAATCTAAACCTAAAATCTAAACCTAACCCCAAATCTAAACCTAAAATCTAAACCTAACCCCAAATCTAAACCTAAAATCTAAACCTAACCCCAAATCTAAACCTAATCCCAAATCTAAACCTAAAATCTAAACCTAACCCCAAATCTAAACCTAACCCCATATCTAAACCTAAAATCTAAACCTAACCCCAAATCTAAACCTAAAATCTAAACCTAACCCCAAATCTAAACCTAACCCCAAATCTAAACCTAAAATCTAAATCTAACCCCAAATGTAAACCTTACCCCAAATCTAAACCTAAAATCTAAACCTAACCCCAAATCTAAACCTAAAATCTAAACCTAACCCCAAATCTAAACCTAAAATCTAAACCTAACCCCAAATCTAAACCCCAAATCTAAACCTAAAATCTAAACCTAACCCCAAATCTAAACCTAAAATCTAAACCTAACCCCAAATCTAAACCTAAAATCTAAACCTAACCCCAAATCCAAACCTAAAATCTAAACCTAACCCCAAATCTAAACCTAACCCCAAATCTAAACCTAAAATCTAAACCTAACCCCAAATCTAAACCTAACCCCAAATCTAAACCTAAAATCTAAACCTAACCCCAAATCTAAACCTAAAATCTAAACCTAACCCCAAATCTAAACCTAACCCCAAATCTAAACCTAAAATCTAAACCTAACCCCAAATCTAAACCTAACCCCATATCTAAACCTAAAATCTAAACCTAACCCCAAATCTAAACCTAAAATCTAAACCTAACCCCAAATCTAAACCTAAGCCCAAATCTAAACCTAAAATCTAAACCTAACCCCAAATCTAAACCTAAAATCTAAACCTAACCCCAAATCTAAACCTAACCCCATATCTAAACCTAAAATCTAAACCTAACCCCAAATCTAAACCTAAAATCTAAACCTAACCCCAAATCTAAACCCCAAATCTAAACCTAAAATCTAAACCTAACCCCAAATCTAAACCTAAAATCTAAACCTCACCCCAAATCTAAACCTAACCCCAAATCTAAACCTAAAATCTAAACCTAACCCCAAATCTAAACCTAACCCCAAATCTAAACCTGAAATCTAAACCTAACCCCAAATCTAAACCTAAAATCTAAACCTAACCCCAAATCTAAACCTAACCCCAAATCTAAACCTAAAATCTAAACCTAACCCCAAATCTAAACCTAAAATCTAAACCTAACCCCAAATCCAAACCTAAAATCTAAACCTAACCCCAAATCTAAACCTAACCCCAAATCTAAACCTAAAATCTAAACCTAACCCCAAATCTAAACCTAACCCCAAATCTAAACCTAAAATCTAAACCTAACCCCAAATCTAAACCTAAAATCTAAACCTAACCCCAAATCTAAACCTAACCCCAAATCTAAACCTAAAATCTAAACCTAACCCCAAATCTAAATCCAACCCCATATCTAAACCTAAAATCTAAACCTAACCCCAAATCTAAACCTAAAATCTAAACCTAACCCCAAATCTAAACCTAACCCCAAATCTAAACCTAAAATCTAAACCTAACCCCAAATCTAAACCTAAAATCTAAACCTAACCCCAAATCTAAACCTAACCCCAAATCTAAACCTAAAATCTAAACCTAACCCCAAATCTAAACCTAAAATCTAAACCTAACCCCAAATCTAAACCTAAAATCTAAACCTAACCCCAAATCTAAACCTAACCCCAAATCTAAACCTAAAATCTAAACCTAACCCCAAATCTAAACCCCAAATCTAAACCTAAAATCTAAACCTAACCCCAAATCTAAACCTAAAATCTAAACCTAACCCCAAATCTAAACCTAACCCCAAATCTAAACCTAAAATCTAAACCTAACCCCAAATCTAAACCTAAAATCTAAACCTAACCCCAAATCTAAACCTCACCCCAAATCTAAACCTAAAATCTAAACCTAACCCCAAATCTAAACCTAAAATCTAAACCTAACCTCAAATCTAAACCTAACCCCAAATCTAAACCTAAAATCTAAATCTAACCCCAAATCTAAACCTAAAATCTAAACCTAACCCCAAATCTAAACCTAAACCCAAATCTAAACCTAAAATCTAAACCTAACCCCAAATCTAAACCTAACCCCAAATTTAAACCTAAAATCTAAACCTAACCCCAAATCTAAACCTAAAATCTAAACCTAACCCCAAATCTAAACCTTAAACCCCAAATCTAAACCTAAAATCTAAACCTAACCCCAAATCTAAACCTAACCCCAAATCTAAACCTAAAATCTAAACCTAACCCCAAATCTAAACCTAAAATCTAAACCTAACCCCAAATCTAAACCTAAAATCTAAACCTAACCCCAAATCTAAACCTAATCCCAAATCTAAACCTAAAATCTAAACCTAACCCCAAATCTAAACCTAACCCCATATCTAAACCTAAAATCTAAACCTAACCCCAAATCTAAACCTAAAATCTAAACCTAACCCCAAATCTAAACCTAACCCCAAATCTAAACCTAAAATCTAAACCTAACCCCAAATGTAAATCTTACCCCAAATCTAAACCTAAAATCTAAACCTAACCCCAAATCTAAACCTAAAATCTAAACCTAACCCCAAATCTAAACCTAAAATCTAAACCTAACCCCAAATCTAAACCTAAAATCTAAACCTAAAATCTAAACCTAACCCCAAATCTAAACCTAAAATCTAAACCTCACCCCAAATCTAAACCTAACCCCAAATCTAAACCTAAAATCTAAACCTAACCCCAAATCTAAACCTAAAATCTAAACCTAACCCCAAATCTAAACCTAACCCCAAATCTAAACCTAAAATCTAAACCTAACCCCAAATCTAAACCTAAAATCTAAACCTAACCCCAAATCTAAACCTAAAATCTAAACCTAACCCCAAATCTAAACCTAAAATCTAAACCTAACCCCAAATCCAAACCTAAAATCTAAACCTAACCCCAAATCTAAACCTAACCCCAAATCTAAACCTAAAATCTAAACCTAACCCCAAATCTAAACCTAACCCCAAATCTAAACCTAAAATCTAAACCTAACCCCAAATCTAAACCTAACCCCAAATCTAAACCTAAAATCTAAACCTAACCCCAAATCTAAACCTAACCCCATATCTAAACCTAAAATCTAAACCTAACCCCAAATCTAAACCTAAAATCTATACCTAACCCCAAATCTAAACCTAACCCCAAATCTAAACCTAAAATCTAAACCTAACCCCAAATCTAAACCTAAAATCTAAACCTAACCCCAAATCTAAACCTAAAATCTAAACCTAACCCCAAATCTAAACCTAAAATCTAAACCTAACCCCAAATCTAAACCTAACCCCAAATCTAAACCTAAAATCTAAACCTAACCCCAAATCTAAACCTAACCCCATATCTAAACCTAAAATCTAAACCTAACCCCAAATCTAAACCTAAAATCTAAACCTAACCCCAAATCTAAACCTAACCCCAAATCTAAACCTAAAATCTAAACCTAACCACAATGTAAACCTTACCCCAAATATAAACCTAAAATCTAAATCTAACCCCAAATCTAAACCTAAAATCTAAACCTAACCCCAAATCTAAACCCCAAATCTAAACCTAAAATCTAAACCTAACCCCAAATCTAAACCTAAAATCTAAACCTAACCCCAAATCTAAACCTAACCCCAAATCTAAACCTAAAATCTAAACCTAACCCCAAATCTAAACCTAAAATCTAAACCTAACCCCAAATCTAAACCTAACCCCAAATCTAAACCTAAAATCTAAACCTAACCCCAAATCTAAACCTAAAATCTAAACCTAACCTCAAATCTAAACCTAACCCCAAATCTAAACCTAAAATCTAAATCTAACCCCAAATCTAAACCTAAAATCTAAACCTAACCCCAACTCTAAACCTAAACCCAAATCTAAACCTAACCCCAAATTTAAACCTAAAATCTAAACCTAACCCCAAATCTAAACCTAAAATCTAAACCTAACCCCAAATCTAAACCTTAAACCCCAAATCTAAACCTAAAATCTAAACCTAACCCCAAATCTAAACCTAACCCCAAATCTAAACCTAAAATCTAAACCTAACCCCAAATCTAAACCTAAAATCTAAACCTAACATCAAATCTAAACCTAAAATCTAAACCTAACCCCAAATCTAAACCTAAAATCTAAACCTAACCCCAAATCTAAACCTAAAATCTAAACCTAACCCCAAATCTAAACCTAAAATCTAAACCTAACCCCAAATCTAAACCTAACCCCATATCTAAACCTAAAATCTAAACCTAACCCCAAATCTAAACCTAAAATCTAAACCTAACCCCAAATCTAAACCTAACCCCAAATCTAAACCTAAAATCTAAACCTAACCCCAAATGTAAACCTTACCCCAAATCTAAACCTAAAATCTAAACCTAACCCCAAATCTAAACCTAAAATCTAAACCTAACCCCAAATCTAAACCTAAAATCTAAACCTAACCCCAAATCTAAACCTAAAATCTAAACCTAAAATCTAAACCTAACCCCAAATCTAAACCTAAAATCTAAACCTAACCCCAAATCTAAACCTAAAATCTAAACCTAACCCCAAATCTAAACCTAACCCCAAATCTAAACCTAAAATCTAAACCTAACCCCAAATCTAAACCTAACCCCAAATCTAAACCTAAAATCTAAACCTAACCCCAAATCTAAACCTAAAATCTAAACCTCACCCCAAATCTAAACCTAACCCCAAATCTAAACCTAAAATCTAAACCTAACCCCAAATCTAAACCTAAAATCTAAACCTAACCGCAAATCTAAACCTAACCCCAAATCTAAACCTAAAATCTAAACCTAACCCCAAATCTAAACCTAAAATCTAAACCTAACCCCAAATCTAAACCTAAAATCTAAACCTAACCCCAAATCTAAACCTAAAATCTAAACCTAACCCCAAATCTAAACCTAACCCCAAATCTAAACCTAAAATCTAAACCTAACCCCAAATCTAAACCTAACCCCATATCTAAACCTAAAATCTAAACCTAACCCCAAATCTAAAACTAAAATCTAAACCTAACCCCAAATCTAAACCTAACCCCAAATCTAAACCTAAAATCTAAACCTAACCCCAAATGTAAACCTTACCCCAAATATAAACCTAAAATCTAAACCTAACCCCAAATCTAAACCTAAAATCTAAACCTAACCCCAAATCTAAACCCCAAATCTAAACCTAAAATCTAAACCTAACCCCAAATCTAAACCTAAAATCTAAACCTAACCCCAAATCTAAACCTAACCCCAAATCTAAACCTAAAATCTAAACCTAACCCCAAATCTAAACCTAACCCCATATCTAAACCTAAAATCTAAACCTAACCCCAAATCTAAAACTAAAATCTAAACCTAACCCCAAATCTAAACCTAACCCCAAATCTAAACCTAAAATCTAAACCTAACCCCAAATGTAAACCTTACCCCAAATATAAACCTAAAATCTAAATCTAACCCCAAATCTAAACCTAAAATCTAAACCTAACCCCAAATCTAAACCCCAAATCTAAACCTAAAATCTAAACCTAACCCCAAATCTAAACCTAAAATCTAAACCTAACCCCAAATCTAAACCTAACCCCAAATCTAAACCTAAAATCTAAACCTAATCCCAAATCTAAACCTAAAATCTAAACCTAACCCCAAATCTAAACCTAACCCCAAATCTAAACCTAAAATCTAAACCTAACCCCAAATCTAAACCTAACCCCAAATCTAAACCTAAAATCTAAACCTAACCCCAAATCTAAACCTAACCCCAAATCTAAACCTAAAATCTAAACCTAACCCCAAATCTAAACCTAAAATCTAAACCTAACCCCAAATCTAAACCTAACCCCAAATCTAAACCTAAAATCTAAACCTAACCCCAAATCTAAACCTAAAATCTAAACCTAACCCCAAATCTAAACCTAACCCCAAATCTAAACCTAAAATCTAAACCTAACCCCAAATCTAAACCTAACCCCAAATCTAAACCTAAAATCTAAACCTAACCCCAAATCTAAACCTAAAATCTAAACCTAAAATCTAAACCTAACCCCAAATCTAAACCTAACCCCAAATCTAAACCTATAATCTAAACCTAACCCCAAATCCAAACCTAAAATCTAAACCTAACCCCAAATCTAAACCTAACCCCAAATCTAAACCTAAAATCTAAACCTAACCCCAAATCTAAACCTAAAATCTAAACCTAACCCCAAATCTAAACCTAAGCCCAAATCTAAACCTAAAATCTAAACCTAACCCCAAATCTAAACCTAAAATCTAAACCTAACCGCAAATCTAAACCTAACCCCAAATCTAAACCTAAAATCTAAACCTAACCCCAAATCTAAACCTAAAATCTAAACCTAACCCCAAATCTAAACCTAAAATCTAAACCTAACCCCAAATCTAAACCTAACCCCATATCTAAACCTAAAATCTAAACCTAACCCCAAATCTAAACCTAAAATCTAAACCTAACCCCAAATCTAAACCTAACCCCAAATCTAAACCTAAAATCTAAACCTAACCCCAAATGTAAACCTTACCCCAAATCTAAACCTAAAATCTAAACCTAACCCCAAATCTAAACCTAAAATCTAAACCTAACCCCAAATCTAAACCTAAAATCTAAACCTAACCCCAAATCTAAACCTAAAATCTAAACCTAAAATCTAAACCTAACCCCAAATCTAAACCTAAAATCTAAACCTAACCCCAAATCTAAACCTAAAATCTAAACCTAACCCCAAATCTAAACCTAACCCCAAATCTAAACCTAAAATCTAAACCTAACCCCAAATCTAAACCTAACCCCAAATCTAAACCTAAAATCTAAACCTAACCCCAAATCTAAACCTAAAATCTAAACCTCACCCCAAATCTAAACCTAACCCCAAATCTAAACCTAAAATCTAAACCTAACCCCAAATCTAAACCTAAACCCAAATCTAAACCTAACCCCAAATTTAAACCTAAAATCTAAACCTAACCCCAAATCTAAACCTAAAATCTAAACCTAACCCCAAATCTAAACCTTAAACCCCAAATCTAAACCTAAAATCTAAACCTAACCCCAAATCTAAACCTAACCCCAAATCTAAACCTAAAATCTAAACCTAACCCCAAATCTAAACCTAAAATCTAAACCTAACATCAAATCTAAACCTAAAATCTAAACCTAACCCCAAATCTAAACCTAAAATCTAAACCTAACCCCAAATCTAAACCTAAAATCTAAACCTAACCCCAAATCTAAACCTAAAATCTAAACCTAACCCCAAATCTAAACCTAACCCCATATCTAAACCTAAAATCTAAACCTAACCCCAAATCTAAACCTAAAATCTAAACCTAACCCCAAATCTAAACCTAACCCCAAATCTAAACCTAAAATCTAAACCTAACCCCAAATGTAAACCTTACCCCAAATCTAAACCTAAAATCTAAACCTAACCCCAAATCTAAACCTAAAATCTAAACCTAACCCCAAATCTAAACCTAAAATCTAAACCTAACCCCAAATCTAAACCTAAAATCTAAACCTAAAATCTAAACCTAACCCCAAATCTAAACCTAAAATCTAAACCTAACCCCAAATCTAAACCTAAAATCTAAACCTAACCCCAAATCTAAACCTAACCCCAAATCTAAACCTAAAATCTAAACCTAACCCCAAATCTAAACCTAACCCCAAATCTAAACCTAAAATCTAAACCTAACCCCAAATCTAAACCTAAAATCTAAACCTCACCCCAAATCTAAACCTAACCCCAAATCTAAACCTAAAATCTAAACCTAACCCCAAATCTAAACCTAAAATCTAAACCTAACCGCAAATCTAAACCTAACCCCAAATCTAAACCTAAAATCTAAACCTAACCCCAAATCTAAACCTAAAATCTAAACCTAACCCCAAATCTAAACCTAAAATCTAAACCTAACCCCAAATCTAAACCTAAAATCTAAACCTAACCCCAAATCTAAACCTAACCCCAAATCTAAACCTAAAATCTAAACCTAACCCCAAATCTAAACCTAACCCCATATCTAAACCTAAAATCTAAACCTAACCCCAAATCTAAAACTAAAATCTAAACCTAACCCCAAATCTAAACCTAACCCCAAATCTAAACCTAAAATCTAAACCTAACCCCAAATGTAAACCTTACCCCAAATATAAACCTAAAATCTAAATCTAACCCCAAATCTAAACCTAAAATCTAAACCTAACCCCAAATCTAAACCCCAAATCTAAACCTAAAATCTAAACCTAACCCCAAATCTAAACCTAAAATCTAAACCTAACCCCAAATCTAAACCTAACCCCAAATCTAAACCTAAAATCTAAACCTAACCCCAAATCTAAACCTAACCCCAAATCTAAACCTAAAATCTAAACCTAACCCCAAATCTAAACCTAAAATCTAAACCTAACCCCAAATCTAAACCTAACCCCAAATCTAAACCTAAAATCTAAACCTAACCCCAAATCTAAACCTAACCCCATATCTAAACCTAAAATCTAAATCTAACCCCAAATCTAAAACTAAAATCTAAACCTAACCCCAAATCTAAACCTAACCCCAAATCTAAACCTAAAATCTAAACCTAACCCCAAATGTAAACCTTACCCCAAATATAAACCTAAAATCTAAATCTAACCCCAAATCTAAACCTAAAATCTAAACCTAACCCCAAATCTAAACCCCAAATCTAAACCTAAAATCTAAACCTAACCCCAAATCTAAACCTAAAATCTAAACCTAACCCCAAATCTAAACCTAACCCCAAATCTAAACCTAAAATCTAAACCTAATCCCAAATCTAAACCTAAAATCTAAACCTAACCCCAAATCTAAACCTAACCCCAAATCTAAACCTAAAATCTAAACCTAACCCCAAATCTAAACCTAACCCCAAATCTAAACCTAAAATCTAAACCTAACCCCAAATCTAAACCTAACCCCAAATCTAAACCTAAAATCTAAACCTAACCCCAAATCTAAACCTAAAATCTAAACCTAACCCCAAATCTAAACCTAACCCCAAATCTAAACCTAAAATCTAAACCTAACCCCAAATCTAAACCTAAAATCTAAACCTAACCCCAAATCTAAACCTAACCCCAAATCTAAACCTAAAATCTAAACCTAACCCCAAATCTAAACCTAACCCCAAATCTAAACCTAAAATCTAAACCTAACCCCAAATCTAAACCTAAAATCTAAACCTAAAATCTAAACCTAACCCCAAATCTAAACCTAACCCCAAATCTAAACCTATAATCTAAACCTAACCCCAAATCCAAACCTAAAATCTAAACCTAACCCCAAATCTAAACCTAACCCCAAATCTAAACCTAAAATCTAAACCTAACCCCAAATCTAAACCTAAAATCTAAACCTAACCCCAAATCTAAACCTAAAATCTAAACCTAACCCCAAATCTAAACCTAAGCCCAAATCTAAACCTAAAATCTAAACCTAACCCCAAATCTAAACCTAAAATCTAAACCTAACCGCAAATCTAAACCTAACCCCAAATCTAAACCTAAAATCTAAACCTAACCCCAAATCTAAACCTAAAATCTAAACCTAACCCCAAATCTAAACCTAAAATCTAAACCTAACCCCAAATCTAAACCTAACCCCATATCTAAACCTAAAATCTAAACCTAACCCCAAATCTAAACCTAAAATCTAAACCTAACCCCAAATCTAAACCTAACCCCAAATCTAAACCTAAAATCTAAACCTAACCCCAAATGTAAACCTTACCCCAAATCTAAACCTAAAATCTAAACCTAACCCCAAATCTAAACCTAAAATCTAAACCTAACCCCAAATCTAAACCTAAAATCTAAACCTAACCCCAAATCTAAACCTAAAATCTAAACCTAAAATCTAAACCTAACCCCAAATCTAAACCTAAAATCTAAACCTAACCCCAAATCTAAACCTAAAATCTAAACCTAACCCCAAATCTAAACCTAACCCCAAATCTAAACCTAAAATCTAAACCTAACCCCAAATCTAAACCTAACCCCAAATCTAAACCTAAAATCTAAACCTAACCCCAAATCTAAACCTAAAATCTAAACCTCACCCCAAATCTAAACCTAACCCCAAATCTAAACCTAAAATCTAAACCTAACCCCAAATCTAAACCTAAAATCTAAACCTAACCGCAAATCTAAACCTAACCCCAAATCTAAACCTAAAATCTAAACCTAACCCCAAATCTAAACCTAAAATCTAAACCTAACCCCAAATCTAAACCTAAAATCTAAACCTAACCCCAAATCTAAACCTAAAATCTAAACCTAACCCCAAATCTAAACCTAACCCCAAATCTAAACCTAAAATCTAAACCTAACCCCAAATCTAAACCTAAAATCTAAACCTAACCCCAAATCTAAACCTAACCCCAAATCTAAACCTAAAATCTAAACCTAACCCCAAATCTAAACCTAACCCCATATCTAAACCTAAAATCTAAACCTAACCCCAAATCTAAAACTAAAATCTAAACCTAACCCCAAATCTAAACCTAACCCCAAATCTAAACCTAAAATCTAAACCTAACCCCAAATGTAAACCTTACCCCAAATATAAACCTAAAATCTAAACCTAACCCCAAATCTAAACCTAAAATCTAAACCTAACCCCAAATCTAAACCCCAAATCTAAACCTAAAATCTAAACCTAACCCCAAATCTAAACCTAAAATCTAAACCTAACCCCAAATCTAAACCTAACCCCAAATCTAAACCTAAAATCTAAACCTAATCCCAAATCTAAACCTAAAATCTAAACCTAACCCCAAATCTAAACCTAACCCCAAATCTAAACCTAAAATCTAAACCTAACCCCAAATCTAAACCTAACCCCAAATCTAAACCTAAAATCTAAACCTAACCCCAAATCTAAACCTAACCCCAAATCTAAACCTAAAATCTAAACCTAACCCCAAATCTAAACCTAAAATCTAAACCTAACCCCAAATCTAAACCTAACCCCAAATCTAAACCTAAAATCTAAACCTAACCCCAAATCTAAACCTAAAATCTAAACCTAACCCCAAATCTAAACCTAACCCCAAATCTAAACCTAAAATCTAAACCTAACCCCAAATCTAAACCTAACCCCAAATCTAAACCTAAAATCTAAACCTAACCCCAAATCTAAACCTAAAATCTAAACCTAAAATCTAAACCTAACCCCAAATCTAAACCTAACCCCAAATCTAAACCTATAATCTAAACCAAACCCCAAATCCAAACCTAAAATCTAAACCTAACCCCAAATCTAAACCTAACCCCAAATCTAAACCTAAAATCTAAACCTAACCCCAAATCTAAACCTAAAATCTAAACCTAACCCCAAATCTAAACCTAAAATCTAAACCTAACCCCAAATCTAAACCTAAGCCCAAATCTAAACCTAAAATCTAAACCTAACCCCAAATCTAAACCTAAAATCTAAACCTAACCGCAAATCTAAACCTAACCCCAAATCTAAACCTAAAATCTAAACCTAACCCCAAATCTAAACCTAAAATCTAAACCTAACCCCAAATCTAAACCTAAAATCTAAACCTAACCCCAAATCTAAACCTAACCCCAAATCTAAACCTAAAATCTAAACCTAACCCCAAATGTAAACCTTACCCCAAATATAAACCTAAAATCTAAATCTAACCCCAAATCTAAACCTAAAATCTAAACCTAACCCCAAATCTAAACCCCAAATCTAAACCTAAAATCTAAACCTAACCCCAAATCTAAACCTAAAATCTAAACCTAACCCCAAATCTAAACCTAACCCCAAATCTAAACCTAAAATCTAAACCTAACCCCAAATCTAAACCTAAAATCTAAACCTAACCCCAAATCTAAACCTAACCCCAAATCTAAACCTAAAATCTAAACCTAACCCCAAATCTAAACCTAACCCCAAATCTAAACCTAAAATCTAAACCTAACCCCAAATCTAAACCTAACCCCAAATCTAAACCTAAAATCTAAACCTAACCCCAAATCTAAACCTAAAATATAAACCTAACCCCAAATCTAAACCTAACCCCAAATCTAAACCTAAAATCTAAACCTAACCCCAAATCTAAACCTAAAATCTAAACCTAACCCCAAATCTAAACCTAACCCCAAATCTAAACCTAAAATCTAAACCTAACCCCAAATCTAAACCTAACCCCAAATATAAACCTAAAATCTAAACCTAACCCCAAATCTAAACCTAAAATCTAAACCTAAAATCTAAACCTAACCCCAAATCTAAACCTAACCCCAAATCTAAACCTATAATCTAAACCTAACCCCAAATCCAAACCTAAAATCTAAACCTAACCCCAAATCTAAACCTAACCCCAAATCTAAACCTAAAATCTAAACCTAACCCCAAATCTAAACCTAAAATCTAAACCTAACCCCAAATCTAAACCTAAAATCTAAACCTAACCCCAAATCTAAACCTAAGCCCAAATCTAAACCTAAAATCTAAACCTAACCCCAAATCTAAACCTGAAATCTAAACCTAACCCCAAATCTAAACCTAAAATCTAAACCTAACCCCAAATCTAAACCTAAAATCTAAACGTAACCCGAAATCGAAACCTAACCTTAAATCTAAACCTAAAATCTAAACCTAACCCCAAATCTAAACCTAAAATCTAAACCTAAAATCTAAACCTATCCCCAAATCTAAACCTAAAATCTAAACCTAACCCCAAATCTAAACCTAACCCCAAATCTAAACCTAAAATCTAAACCTAACCACAAATCTAAACCTAAAATCTAAACCTAACCCCAAGTCTAAACCTAACCCCAAATCTAAACCTGAAATCTAAACCTAACCCCAAATCCAAACCTAAAATCTAAACCTAACCCCAAATCTAAACCTAACCCCAAATCTAAACCTAAAATCTAAACCTAACCCCGAATCTAAACCTAACCCCAAATTTAAACGTAAAATCTAAACCTAACCCCAAATCTAAACCTAAAATATAAATCTAACCCCAAATCTAAAACTAAATTCTAAACCTAACCCCAAATCTAAACCTAACCCCAAATCTAAACCTAAAATCTAAACCTCACCCCAAATCTAAACCTAACCCCAAATTTAAACGTAAAATCTAAACCTAACCCCAAATCTAAACCTAAAATCTAAACCTAACCCCAAATCTAAACCTAACCCCAAATCTAAACCTAAAATCTAAACCTAACCCCAAATCTAAACCTAACCCCAAATCTAAACCTAAAATCTAAACCTAACCCCAAATCTAAACCTAAAATCTAAACCTAACCCCAAATCTAAACCTAAAATCTAAACCTAACCCCAAATCTAAACCTAAAATCTAAACCTAACCCCAAATCTAAACCTAACCCCAAATCTAAACCTAAAATCTAAACCTAACCCCAAATCTAAACCTAACCCCATATCTAAACCTAAAATCTAAACCTAACCCCAAATCTAAACCTAAAATCTAAACCTAACCCCAAATCTAAACCTAACCCCAAATCTAAACCTAAAATCTAAACCTAACCCCAAATGTAAACCTTACCCCAAATCTAAACCTAAAATCTAAACCTAACCCCAAATCTAAACCTAAAATCTAAACCTAACCCCAAATCTAAACCTAAAATCTAAACCTAACCCCAAATCTAAACCCCAAATCTAAACCTAAAATCTAAACCTAACCCCAAATCTAAACCTAAAATCTAAACCTAACCCCAAATCTAAACCTAAAATCTAAACCTAACCCCAAATCCAAACCTAAAATCTAAACCTAACCCCAAATCTAAACCTAACCCCAAATCTAAACCTAAAATCTAAACCTAACCCCAAATCTAAACCTAACCCCAAATCTAAACCTAAAATCTAAACCTAACCCCAAATCTAAACCTAAAATCTAAACCTAACCCGAAATCTAAACCTAACCCCAAATCTAAACCTAAAATCTAAACCTAACCCCAAATCTAAACCTAACCCCATATCTAAACCTAAAATCTAAACCTAACCCCAAATCTAAACCTAAAATCTAAACCTAACCCCAAATCTAAACCTAACCCCAAATCTAAACCTAAAATCTAAACCTAACCCCAAATCTAAACCTAAAATCTAAACCTAACCCCAAATCTAAACCTAACCCCATATCTAAACCTAAAATCTAAACCTAACCCCAAATCTAAACCTAAAATCTAAACCTAACCCCAAATCTAAACCCCAAATCTAAACCTAAAATCTAAACCTAACCCCAAATCTAAACCTAAAATCTAAACCTCACCCCAAATCTAAACCTAACACCAACTCTAAACCTAAAATCTAAACCTAACCCCAAATCTAAACCTAACCCCAAATCTAAACCTGAAATCTAAACCTAACCCCAAATCTAAACCTAAAATCTAAACCTAACCCCAAATCTAAACCTAACCCCAAATCTAAACCTAAAATCTAAACCTAACCCCAAATCTAAACCTAAAATCTAAACCTAACCCCAAATCTAAACCTAAAATCTAAACCTAACCCCAAATCTAAACCTAAAATCTAAACCTAACCCCAAATCTAAACCTAAAATCTAAACCTAACCCCAAATCTAAACCTAAAATCTAAACCTAACCCCAAATCTAAACCTAACCCCAAATCTAAACCTAAAATCTAAACCTAACCCCAAATCTAAACCTAAAATCTAAACCTAACCCCAAATCTAAACCTAACCCCATATCTAAACCTAAAATCTAAACCTAACCCCAAATCTAAACCTAAAATCTAAACCTAACCCCAAATCTAAACCTAACCCCAAATCTAAACCTAAAATCTAAACCTAACCCCAAATCTAAACCTAAAATCTAAACCTAACCCCAAATCTAAACCTAACCCCAAATCTAAACCTAAAATCTAAACCTAACCCCAAATCTAAACCTAAAATCTAAACCTAACCCCAAATCTAAACCTAACCCCAAATCTAAACCTAAAATCTAAACCTAACCCCAAATCTAAACCCCAAATCTAAACCTAAAATCTAAACCTAACCCCAAATCTAAACCTAAAATCTAAACCTAACCCCAAATCTAAACCTAACCCCAAATCTAAACCTAAAATCTAAACCTAACCCCAAATCTAAACCTAAAATCTAAACCTAACCCCAAATCTAAACCTAACCCCAAATCTAAACCTAAAATCTAAACCTAACCCCAAATCTAAACCTAAAATCTAAACCTAACCTCAAATCTAAACCTAACCCCAAATCTAAACCTAAAATCTAAATCTAACCCCAAATCTAAACCTAAAATCTAAACCTAACCCCAAATCTAAACCTAACCCCAAATCTAAACCTAAACCCAAATCTAAACCTAAAATCTAAACCTAACCCCAAATCTAAACCTAACCCCAAATTTAAACCTAAAATCTAAACCTAACCCCAAATCTAAACCTAAAATCTAAACCTAACCCCAAATCTAAACCTTAAACCCCAAATCTAAACCTAAAATCTAAACCTAACCCCAAATCTAAACCTAACCCCAAATCTAAACCTAAAATCTAAACCTAACCCCAAATCTAAACCTAAAATCTAAACCTAACCCCAAATCTAAACCTAAAATCTAAACCTAACCCCAAATCTAAACCTAAAATCTAAACCTAACCCCAAATCTAAACCTAACCCCAAATCTAAACCTAAAATCTAAACCTAACCCCAAATCTAAACCTAACCCCATATCTAAACCTAAAATCTAAACCTAACCCCAAATCTAAACCTAAAATCTAAACCTAACCCCAAATCTAAACCTAACCCCAAATCTAAACCTAAAATCTAAACCTAACCCCAAATGTAAATCTTACCCCAAATCTAAACCTAAAATCTAAACCTAACCCCAAATCTAAACCTAAAATCTAAACCTAACCCCAAATCTAAACCTAAAATCTAAACCTAACCCCAAATCTAAACCTAAAATCTAAACCTAAAATCTAAACCTAACCCCAAATCTAAACCTAAAATCTAAACCTCACCCCAAATCTAAACCTAACCCCAAATCTAAACCTAAAATCTAAACCTAACCCCAAATCTAAACCTAAAATCTAAACCTAACCCCAAATCTAAACCTAACCCCAAATCTAAACCTAAAATCTAAACCTAACCCCAAATCTAAACCTAAAATCTAAACCTAACCCCAAATCTAAACCTAAAATCTAAACCTAACCCCAAATCTAAACCTAAAATCTAAACCTAACCCCAAATCCAAACCTAAAATCTAAACCTAACCCCAAATCTAAACCTAACCCCAAATCTAAACCTAAAATCTAAACCTAACCCCAAATCTAAACCTAGAATCTAAACCTAACCCCAAATCTAAATCTAAAATCTAAACCTAAAATCTAAACCTAACCCCAAATCTAAACCTAAAATCTAAACCTAACCCCAAATCTAAACCTAACCCCAAATCTAAACCTAAAATCTAAACCTAACCCCAAATCTAAACCTAACCCCAAATCTAAACCTAACCCCAAATCTAAACCTAAAATCTAAACCTAACCCCAAATCTAAACCTAACCCCAAATCTAAACCTAAAATCTAAACCTAACCCCAAATCTAAACCTAAAATCTAAACCTAACCCCAAATCTAAACCTGAAATCTAAACCTAACCCCAAATCTAAACCTAAAATCTAAACCTAACCCCAAATCTAAACCTAAAATCTAAACCTAACCCCAAATCTAAACCTAACCCCAAATCTAAACCTAAAATCTAAACCTAACCCCAAATCTAAACCTAACCCCAAATCTAAACCTAAAATCTAAACCTAACCCCAAATCTAAACCTAAAATCTAAACCTAACCCCAAATCTAAAACTAAAATCTAAACCTAACCCCAAATCTAAACCTAACCCCAAATCTAAACCTAAAATCTAAACCTAACCCCAAATCTAAACCTAAAATCTAAACCTAACCCCAAATCTAAACCTAAAATCTAAACCTAACCCCAAATCTAAACCTAAAATCTAAACCTAACCCCAAATCTAAACCTAACCCCAAATCTAAACCTAAAATCTAAACCTAACCCCAAATCTAAACCTGAAATCTAAACCTAACCCCAAATCTAAACCTAAAATCTAAACCTAACCCCAAATCTAAACCTAAAATCTAAACCTAACCCCAAATCTAAACCTAACCCCAAATCTAAACCTAAAATCTAAACCTAACCCCAAATCTAAACCTAAAATCTAAACCTAACCCCAAATCTAAACCTAAAATCTAAACCTAACCCCAAATCTAAACCTAACCCCAAATCTAAACCTAAAATCTAAACCTAACCCCAAATCTAAACCTAAAATCTAAACCTAACCCCAAATCTAAACCTAACCCCAAATCTAAACCTAAAATCTAAACCTAACCCCAAATCTAAACCTAGAATCTAAACCTAACCCCAAATCTAAACCTAACCCCAAATCTAAACCTAAAATCTAAACCTAACCCCAAATCTAAACCTAAAATCTAAACCTAACCCCAAATCTAAACCTAAAATCTAAACCTAACCCCAAATCTAAACCTAACCCCAAATCTAAACCTAAAATCTAAACCTAACCCCAAATCTAAACCTAAAATCTAAACCTAACCCCAAATTTAAACCTAAAATCTAAACCTAACCCCAAATCTAAATCTAAAATCTCAACGTAACCCGAAATCGAAACCTAACCTTAAATCTAAACCTAAAATCTAAACCTAACCCCAAATCTAAACCTAAAATCTAAACCTAAACCCAAATCTAAATCTAAAATCTAAACCTAAAATCTAAACCTAACCCCAAATTTAAACCTAAAATCTAAACCTAACCCCAAATCTAAATCTAAAATCTCAACGTAACCCGAAATCGAAACCTAACCTTAAATCTAAACCTAAAATCTAAACCTAACCCCAAATCTAAACCTAAAATCTAAACCTAAACCCAAATCTAAATCTAAAATCTAAACCTAAAATCTAAACCTAACCCCAAATCTAAACCTAAAATCTAAACCTAACCCCAAATCTAAACCTAACCCCAAATCTAAACCTAAAATCTAAACCTAACCCCAAATCTAAACCTAACCCCAAATCTAAACCTAACCCCAAATCTAAACCTAAAATCTAAACCTAACCCCAAATCTAAACCTAAAATCTAAACCTAAAATCTAAACCTAACCCCAAATCTAAACCTAAAATCTAAACCTAACCCCAAATCTAAACCTAAAATCTAAACCTAACCCTAAATCTAAACCTAAAATCTAAACCTAACCCCAAATCTAAACCTAAAATCTAAACCTAACCCCAAATCTAAACCTAACCCCAAATCTAAACCTAAAATCTAAACCTAACCCCAAATCTAAACCTAACCCCAAATCTAAACCTAAAATCTAAACCTAACCCCAAATCTAAACCTAACCCCAAATCTAAACCTAAAATCTAAACCTAACCCCAAATCTAAACCTGAAATCTAAACCTAACCCCAAATCTAAACCTAAAATCTAAACCTAACCCCAAATCTAAACCTAACCCCAAATCTAAACCTATAATCTAAACCTAACCCCAAATCTAAACCTAAAATCTAAACCTAACCCCAAATCTAAACCTAAAATCTAAACCTAACCCCAAATCTAAACCTAAAATCTAAACCTAACCCCAAATCTAAACCTAAAATCTAAACCTAAAATCTAAACCTAACCCCAAATCTAAACCTAAAATCTAAACCTCACCCCAAATCTAAACCTAACCCCAAATCTAAACCTAAAATCTAAACCTAACCCCAAATCTAAACCTAAAATCTAAACCTAACCCCAAATCTAAACCTAACCCCAAATCTAAACCTAAAATCTAAACCTAACCCCAAATCTAAACCTAAAATCTAAACCTAACCCCAAATCTAAACCTAAAATCTAAACCTAACCCCAAATCTAAACCTAAAATCTAAACCTAACCCCAAATCCAAACCTAAAATCTAAACCTAACCCCAAATCTAAACCTAACCCCAAATCTAAACCTAAAATCTAAACCTAACCCCAAATCTAAACCTAGAATCTAAACCTAACCCCAAATCTAAATCTAAAATCTAAACCTAAAATCTAAACCTAACCCCAAATCTAAACCTAAAATCTAAACCTAACCCCAAATCTAAACCTAACCCCAAATCTAAACCTAAAATCTAAACCTAACCCCAAATCTAAACCTAACCCCAAATCTAAACCTAACCCCAAATCTAAACCTAAAATCTAAACCTAACCCCAAATCTAAACCTAACCCCAAATCTAAACCTAAAATCTAAACCTAACCCCAAATCTAAACCTAAAATCTAAACCTAACCCCAAATCTAAACCTGAAATCTAAACCTAACCCCAAATCTAAACCTAAAATCTAAACCTAACCCCAAATCTAAACCTAAAATCTAAACCTAACCCCAAATCTAAACCTTAAACCCCAAATCTAAACCTAAAATCTAAACCTAACCCCAAATCTAAACCTAAAATCTAAACCTAACCCCAAATCTAAACCTAAAATCTAAACCTAACCCCAAATCTAAACCTAAAATCTAAACCTAACCCCAAATCTAAAACTAAAATCTAAACCTAACCCCAAATCTAAACCTAACCCCAAATCTAAACCTAAAATCTAAACCTAACCCCAAATCTAAACCTAAAATCTAAACCTAACCCCAAATCTAAACCTAAAATCTAAACCTAACCCCAAATCTAAACCTAAAATCTAAACCTAACCCCAAATCTAAACCTAACCCCAAATCTAAACCTAAAATCTAAACCTAACCCCAAATCTAAACCTGAAATCTAAACCTAACCCCAAATCTAAACCTAAAATCTAAACCTAACCCCAAATCTAAACCTAAAATCTAAACCTAACCCCAAATCTAAACCTAACCCCAAATCTAAACCTAAAATCTAAACCTAACCCCAAATCTAAACCTAAAATCTAAACCTAACCCCAAATCTAAACCTAAAATCTAAACCTAACCCCAAATCTAAACCTAACCCCAAATCTAAACCTAAAATCTAAACCTAACCCCAAATCTAAACCTAAAATCTAAACCTAACCCCAAATCTAAACCTAACCCCAAATCTAAACCTAAAATCTAAACCTAACCCCAAATCTAAACCTAGAATCTAAACCTAACCCCAAATCTAAACCTAACCCCAAATCTAAACCTAAAATCTAAACCTAACCCCAAATCTAAACCTAAAATCTAAACCTAACCCCAAATCTAAACCTAAAATCTAAACCTAACCCCAAATCTAAACCTAACCCCAAATCTAAACCTAAAATCTAAACCTAACCCCAAATCTAAACCTAAAATCTAAACCTAACCCCAAATCTAAACCTAACCCCAAATCTAAACCTAAAATCTAAACCTAACCCCAAATCTAAACCTAAAATCTAAACCTAACCCCAAATCTAAACCTAACCCCAAATCTAAACCTAAAATCTAAACCTAACCCCAAATCTAAACCTAACCCCAAATCTAAACCTAAAATCTAAACCTAACCCCAAATTTAAACCTAAAATCTAAACCTAACCCCAAATCTAAATCTAAAATCTCAACGTAACCCGAAATCGAAACCTAACCTTAAATCTAAACCTAAAATCTAAACCTAACCCCAAATCTAAACCTAAAATCTAAACCTAAACCCAAATCTAAATCTAAAATCTAAACCTAAAATCTAAACCTAACCCCAAATCTAAACCTAAAATCTAAACCTAACCCCAAATCTAAACCTAACCCCAAATCTAAACCTAAAATCTAAACCTAACCCCAAATCTAAACCTAACCCCAAATCTAAACCTAACCCCAAATCTAAACCTAAAATCTAAACCTAACCCCAAATCTAAACCTAAAATCTAAACCTAAAATCTAAACCTAACCCCAAATCTAAACCTAAAATCTAAACCTAACCCCAAATCTAAACCTAAAATCTAAACCTAACCCCAAATCTAAACCTAAAATCTAAACCTAACCCCAAATCTAAACCTAAAATCTAAACCTAACCCCAAATCTAAACCTAACCCCAAATCTAAACCTAAAATCTAAACCTAACCCCAAATCTAAACCTAACCCCAAATCTAAAACTAAAATCTAAACCTAACCCCAAATCTAAACCTAACCCCAAATCTAAACCTAAAATCTAAACCTAACCCCAAATCTAAACCTGAAATCTAAACCTAACCCCAAATCTAAACCTAAAATCTAAACCTAACCCCAAATCTAAACCTAAAAACTAAACGTAACCCGAAATCGAAACCTAACCTTAAATATAAACCTAAAATCTAAACCTAACCCCAAATCTAAACCTATAATCTAAACCTAACCCCAAATCTAAACCTAAAATCTAAACCTAACCCCAAATCTAAACCTAACCCCAAATCTAAACCTAAAATCTAAACCTAACCCCAAATCTAAACCTAAAATCTAAACCTAACCCCAAATCTAAACCTAAAATCTAAACCTAACCCCAAATCTAAACCTAAAATCTAAACCTAAAATCTAAACCTAACCCCAAATCTAAACCTAACCCCAAATCTAAACCTAAAATCTAAAACTAACCCCAAATCTAAACCTAACCCCAAATCTAAACCTAACCCCAAATCTAAACCTAAAATCTAAACCTAACCCCAAATCTAAACCTAACCCCAAATCTAAACCTAAAATCTAAACCTAACCCCAAATCTAAACCTAAAATCTAAACCTAACCCCAAATCTAAACCTAAAATCTAAACCTAACCCCAAATCTAAACCTAAAATCTAAACCTAACCCCAAATCTAAACCAACCCCAAATCTAAACCTAAAATCTAAACCTAACCCCAAATCTAAACCTAACCCCAAATCTAAACCTAAAATCTAAACCTAACCCCAAATCTAAACTTAACCCCAAATCTAAACCTAAAATCTAAACCTAACCCCAAATCTAAACCTGAAATCTAAACCTAACCCCAAATCTAAACCTAAAATCTAAACCTAACCCCAAATCTAAACCTAAAAACTAAACGTAACCCGAAATCGAAACCTAACCTTAAATATAAACCTAAAATCTAAACCTAACCCCAAATCTAAACCCCAAATCTAAACCTAACCCCAAATCTAAACCTAAAATCTAAACCTAACCCCAAATCTAAACCTAACCCCAAATCTAAACCTAAAATCTAAACCTAACCCCAAATCTAAACCTAAAATCTAAACCTAACCCCAAATCTAAACCTAAAATCTAAACCTAACCCCAAATCTAAACCTAAAATCTAAACCTAAAATCTAAACCTAACCCCAAATCTAAACCTAACCCCAAATCTAAACCTAAAATCTAAACCTAACCCCAAATCTAAACCTGAAATCTATACCTAACCCCAAATCTAAACCTAAAATCTAAACCTAACCCCAAATCTAAACCTAAAATCTAAACGTAACCCGAAATCGAAACCTAACCATAAATCTAAACCTAAAATCTAAACCTAACCCCAAATCTAAATCTAAAATCTAAACCTAAAATCTAAACCTAACCCCAAATCTAAACCTAAAATCTAAACCTAACCCCAAATCTAAACCTAACCCCAAATCTAAACCTAAAATCTAAACCTAACCCCAAATCTAAACCTAAAATCTAAACCTAACCCCAAATCTAAACCTAAAATCTAAACCTAACCCCAAATCTAAACCTAAAATCTAAACCTAACCCCAAATCTAAACCTAAAATCTAAACCTAAACCCAAATCTAAATCTAAAATCTAAACCTAAAATCTAAACCTAACCCCAAATCTAAACCTAAAATCTAAACCTAACCCCAAATCTAAACCTAACCCCAAATCTAAACCTAAAATCTAAACCTAACCCCAAATCTAAACCTAACCCCAAATCTAAACCTAAAATCTAAACCTAACCCCAAATCTAAACCTAAAATCTAAACCTAACCCCAAATCTAAACCTAAAATCTAAACCTAACCCCAAATCTAAACCTAAAATCTAAACCTAAACCCAAATCTAAATCTAAAATCTAAACCTAAAATCTAAACCTAACCCCAAATCTAAACCTAAAATCTAAACCTAACCCCAAATCTAAACCTAACCCCAAATCTAAACCTAAAATCTAAACCTAACCCCAAATCTAAACCTAACCCCAAATCTAAACCTAACCCCAAATCTAAACCTAAAATCTAAACCTAACCCCAAATCTAAACCTAAAATCTAAACCTAACCCCAAATCTAAACCTAAAATCTAAACCTAACCCCAAATCTAAACCTAACCCCAAATCTAAACCTAAAATCTAAACCTAACCCCAAATCTAAACCTAACCCCAAATCTAAACCTAAAATCTAAACCTAACCCCAAATCTAAACTTAACCCCAAATCTAAACCCCAAATCTAAACCTAACCCCAAATCTAAACCTGAAATCTAAACCTAACCCCAAATCTAAACCTAAAATCTAAACCTAACCCCAAATCTAAACCTAAAAACTAAACGTAACCCGAAATCGAAACCTAACCTTAAATATAAACCTAAAATCTAAACCTAACCCCAAATCTAAACCTATAATCTAAACCTAACCCCAAATCTAAACCTAAAATCTAAACCTAACCCCAAATCTAAACCTAACCCCAAATCTAAACCTAAAATCTAAACCTAACCCCAAATCTAAACCTAAAATCTAAACCTAACCCCAAATCTAAACCTAAAATCTAAACCTAACCCCAAATCTAAACCTAAAATCTAAACCTAAAATCTAAACCTAACCCCAAATCTAAACCTAACCCCAAATCTAAACCTAAAATCTAAACCTAACCCCAAATCTAAATCTAAAATCTAAACCTAAAATCTAAACCTAACCCCAAATCTAAACCTAAAATCTAAACCTAACCCCAAATCTAAACCTAACCCCAAATCTAAACCTAAAATCTAAACCTAACCCCAAATCTAAACCTAAAATCTAAACCTAACCCCAAATCTAAACCTAACCCCAAATCTAAACCTAAAATCTAAACCTAACCCCAAATCTAAACCTAAAATCTAAACCTAACCCCAAATCTAAACCTAACCCCAAATCTAAACCTAAAATCTAAACCTAACCCCAAATCTAAACCTAACCCCAAATCTAAACCTAGAATCTAAACCTAACCCCAAATCTAAACCTAACCCCAAATCTAAACCTAAAATCTAAACCTAACCCCAAATCTAAACCTAAAATCTAAACCTAACCCCAAATCTAAACCTAAAATCTAAACCTAACCCCAAATCTAAACCTAAAATCTAAACCTAACCCCAAATCTAAATCTAAAATCTAAACGTAACCCGAAATCGAAACCTAACCTTAAATCTAAACCTAAAATCTAAACCTAACCCCAAATCTAAACCTAAAATCTAAACCTAACCCCAAATCTAAACCTAAAATCTAAACCTAAAATCTAAACCTAACCCCAAATCTAAACCTAAAATCTAAACCTAACCCCAAATCTAAACCTAACCCCAAATCTAAACCTAAAATCTAAACCTAACCCCAAATCTAAACCTAACCCCAAATCTAAACCTAAAATCTAAACCTAACCCCAAATCTAAACCTAAAATCTAAACCTAACCCCAAATCTAAACCTAACCCCAAATCTAAACCTAAAATCTAAACCTAACCCCAAATCTAAACCTAAAATCTAAACCTAACCCCAAATCTAAACATAAAATCTAAACCTAACCCCAAATCTAAACCTAAAATCTAAACCTAACCCCAAATCTAAACCTAAAATCTAAACCTAACCCCAAATCTAAACCTAAAATCTAAACGTAACCCGAAATCGAAACCTAACCATAAATCTAAACCTAAAATCTAAACCTAACCCCAAATCTAAATCTAAAATCTAAACCTAAAATCTAAACCTAACCCCAAATCTAAACCTAAAATCTAAACCTAACCCCAAATCTAAACCTAACCCCAAATCTAAACCTAAAATCTAAACCTAACCCCAAATTTAAACCTAAAATCTAAACCTAACCCCAAATCTAAATCTAAAATTTAAACGTAACCCGAAATCGAAACCTAACCTTAAATCTAAACCTAAAATCTAAACCTAACCCCAAATCTAAACCTAAAATCTAAACCTAACCCCAAATCTAAATCTAAAATCTAAACCTAAAATCTAAACCTAACCCCAAATCTAAACCTAAAATCTAAACCTAACCCCAAATCTAAACCTAACCCCAAATCTAAACCTAAAATCTAAACCTAACCCCAAATCTAAACCTAAAATCTAAACCTAACCCCAAATCTAAACCTAACCCCAAATCTAAACCTAAAATCTAAACCTAACCCCAAATCTAAACCTAAAATCTAAACCTAACCCCAAATCTAAACCTAACCCCAAATCTAAACCTAAAATCTAAACCTAACCCCAAATCTAAACCTAACCCCAAATCTAAACCTAAAATCTAAACCTAACCCCAAATCTAGACCTAAAATCTAAACCTAACCCCAAATCTAACCCTAACCCCAAATCTAAACCTAAAATCTAAACCTAACCCCAAATCTAAACCTAACCCCAAATCTAAACCTAAAATCTAAACCTAACCCCAAATCTAAACCTAAAATCTAAACCTAACCCCAAATTTAAACCTATAATCTAAACCTAACCCCAAATATAAACCTAAAATCTAAACCTAACCCCAAATCTAAACCTAAAATCTAAACCTAACACCAAGTCTAAACCTAACCCCAAATCTAAACCTAAAATCTAAACCTAACCCCAAATCTAAACCTAAAATCTAAACCTAACCCCAAATCTAAACCTAAAATCTAAACCTAACCCCAAATCCAAACCTAACCTTAAATATAAACCTAAAATCTAAACCTAACCCCAAATCTAAACCTAAAATCTAAACCTAACCCCAAATCTAAACCTAAAATCTAAACCTAACCACAAATCTAAACCTAAAATCTAAACCTAACCCCAAATCCAAACCTAAAATCTAAACCTAACCCCAAATCTAAACCTAAAATCTAAACCTAACCCCAAATCTAAACCTAAAATCTAAACCTAACCCCAAATCTAAACCTAAAATCTAAACCTAACCCCAAATCTAAACCTAACCCCAAATCTAAACCTAAAATCTAAACCTAACCCCAAATCTAAACCTAACCCCAAATCTAAACCTAAAATCTAAACCTAACCCCAAATCTAAACCTGAAATCTAAACCTAAACCCAAATCAAAACCTAAAATCTAAACCTAACCCCAAATCTAAACCTAAAATCTAAACGTAACCCGAAATCGAAACCTAACCTTAAATCTAAACCTAAAATCTAAACCTAACCCCAAATCTAAATCTAAAATCTAAACCTAAAATCTAAACCTAAACCCAAATCTAAACCTAAAATCTAAACCTAACCCCAAATCTAAACCTAACCCCAAATCTAAACCTATAATCTAAACCTAACCCCAAATCTAAACCTAACCCCAAATCTAAACCTAAAATCTAAACCTAACCCCAAATCTAAACCTAACCCCAAATCTAAACCTAAAATCTAAACCTAACCCCAAATCTAAACCTAACCCCAAATCTAAACCTAAAATCTAAACCTAACCCCAAATCTAAACCTAAAATCTAAACCTAACCCCAAATCTAAACCTAAAATCTAAACCTAACCCCAAATCTAAACCTAACCCCAAATCTAAACCTAAAATCTAAACCTAACCCCAAATCTAAACCTAAAATCTAAACCTAACCCCAAATCTAAACCTAACCCCAAATCTAAACCTAAAATCTAAACCTAACCCCAAATCTAAACCTAACCCCAAATCTAAACCTAAAATCTAAACCTAACCCCAAATCTAAACCTAACCCCAAATCTAAACATAAAATCTAAACCTAACCCCAAATCTAAACCTAACCCCAAATCTAAACCTAAAATCTAAACCTAACCCCAAATTTAAACCTAAAATCTAAACCTAACCCCAAATCTAAATCTAAAATCTAAACGTAACCCGAAATCGAAACCTAACCTTAAATCTAAACCTAAAAACTAAACCTAACCCCAAATCTAAACCTAAAATCTAAACCTAACCCCAAATCTAAACCTAACCCCAAATCTAAACCTAAAATCTAAACCTCACCCCAAATCTAAACCTAAAATCTAAACCCAACCCCAAATCTAAACCTAACCCCAAATCTAAACCTATAATCTAAACCTAACCCCAAATCCAAACCTAAAATCTAAACCTAACCCCAAATCTAAACCTAACCCCAAATCTAAACCTAAAATCTAAACCTAACCCCAAATCCAAACCTAAAATCTAAACCTAACCCCAAATCTAAACCTAACCCCAAATCTAAACCTAAAATCTAAACCTAACCCCAAATCTAAACCTAAAATCTAAACCTAACCCCAAATCTAAACCTAACCCCAAATCTAAACCTAAAATCTAAACCTAACCCCAAATCTAAACCTGAAATCTAAACCTAACCCCAAATCTAAAACTAAAATCTAAACCTAACCCCAAATCTAAACCTAAAATCTAAACGTAAGCCGAAATCGAAACCTAACCTTAAATCTAAACCTAAAATCTAAACCTAACCCCAAATCTAAACCTAAAATCTAAACCTAAAATCTAAACCTAACCCCAAATCTAAACCTAAAATCTAAACCTAACCCCAAATCTAAACCTAACCCCAAATCTAAACCTAAAATCTAAACCTAACCCCAAATCTAAACCTAAAATCTAAACCTAACCCCAAATCTAAACCTAACCCCAAATCTAAACCTAAAATCTAAACCTAACCCCAAATCTAAACCTAACCCCAAATCTAAACCTAAAATCTAAACCTAACCCCAAATCTAAACCTGAAATCTAAACCTAACCCCAAATCTAAACCTAAAATCTAAACCTAACCCCAAATCTAAACCTAAAATCTAAACGTAACCCGAAATCGAAACCTAACCTTAAATCTAAACCTAAAATCTAAACCTAACCCCAAATCTAAACCTAAAATCTAAACCTAAAATCTAAACCTAACCCCAAATCTAAACCTAAAATCTAAACCTAACCCGAAATCGAAACCTAACCTTAAATCTAAACCTAAAATCTAAACCTAACCCCAAATCTAAACCTAAAATCTAAACCTAACCCCAAATCTAAACCTAACCCCAAATCTAAACCTAAAATCTAAACCTAACCCCAAATCTAAACCTAAAATCTAAACCTAACCCCAAATCTAAACCTAAAATCTAAACCTAACCCCAAATCTAAACCTAACCCCAAATCTAAACCTAGAATCTAAACCTAACCCCAAATCTAAACCTAACCCCAAATCTAAACCTAAAATCTAAACCTAACCCCAAATCTAAACCTAACCCCAAATCTAAACCTAGAATCTAAACCTAACCCCAAATCTAAACCTAACCCCAAATCTAAACCTAAAATCTAAACCTAACCCCAAATCTAAACCTAACCCCAAATCTAAACCTAAAATCTAAACCTAACCCCAAATTTAAACCTAAAATCTAAACCTAACCCCAAATCTAAATCTAAAATCTAAACGTAACCCGAAATCGAAACCTAACCTTAAATCTAAACCTAAAAACTAAACCTAACCCCAAATCTAAACCTAAAATCTAAACCTAACCCCAAATGTAAACCTAACCCCAAATCTAAACCTAAAATCTAAACCTAACCCCAAATCTAAACCTAAAATCTAAACCTAACCCCAAATCTAAACCTAACCCCAAATCTAAACCTATAATCTAAACCTAACCCCAAATCCAAACCTAAAATCTAAACCTAACCCCAAATCTAAACCTAAAATCTAAACCTAACCCCAAATCCAAACCTAAAATCTAAACCTAACCCCAAATCTAAACCTAACCCCAAATATAAACCTAAAATCTAAACCTAACCCCAAATCTAAACCTAAAATCTAAACCTAACCCCAAATCTAAACCTAACCCCAAATCTAAACCTAAAATCTAAACCTAACCCCAAATCTAAACCTGAAATCTAAACCTAACCCCAAATCTAAAACTAAAATCTAAACCTAACCCCAAATCTAAACCTAAAATCTAAACTTAAGCCGAAATCGAAACCTAACCTTAAATCTAAACCTAAAATCTAAACCTAACCCCAAATCTAAACCTAAAATCTAAACCTAAAATCTAAACCTAACCCCAAATCTAAACCTAAAATCTAAACCTAACCCCAAATCTAAACCTAACCCCAAATCTAAACCTAAAATCTAAACCTAACCCCAAATCTAAACCTAAAATCTAAACCTAACCCCAAATCTAAACCTAACCCCAAATCTAAACCTAAAATCTAAACCTAACCCCAAATCTAAACCTAACCCCAAATCTAAACCTAAAATCTAAACCTAACCCCAAATCTAAACCTGAAATCTAAACCTAACCCCAAATCTAAAACTAAAATCTAAACCTAACCCCAAATCTAAACCTAAAATCTAAACGTAACCCGAAATCGAAACCTAACCTTAAATCTAAACCTAAAATCTAAACCTAACCCCAAATCTAAACCTAAAATCTAAACCTAAAATCTAAACCTAACCCCAAATCTAAACCTAAAATCTAAACCTAACCCGAAATCGAAACCTAACCTTAAATCTAAACCTAAAATCTAAACCTAACCCCAAATCTAAACCTAAAATCTAAACCTAACCCCAAATCTAAACCTAACCCCAAATCTAAACCTAAAATCTAAACCTAACCCCAAATCTAAACCTAAAATCTAAACCTAACCCCAAATCTAAACCTAACCCCAAATCTAAACCTAAAATCTAAAACTAACCCCAAATCTAAACCTAAAATCTAAACCTAACCCCAAATCTAAACCTAACCCCAAATCTAAACCTAAAATCTAAACCTAACCCCAAATCTAAACCTAAAATCTAAACCTAACCCCAAATCTAAACCTAAAATCTAAACCTAAAATCTAAACCTAACCCCAAATCTAAACCTAAAATCTAAACCTAAAATCTAAACCTAACCCCAAATCTAAACCTAAAATCTAAACCTAACCCCAAATCTAAACCTAACCCCAAATCTAAACCTAGAATCTAAACCTAACCCCAAATCTAAACCTAACCCCAAATCTAAACCTAAAATCTAAACCTAACCCCAAATCTAAACCTAACCCCAAATCTAAACCTAAAATCTAAACCTAACCCCAAATGTAAACCTAAAATCTAAACCTAACCCCAAATCTAAATCTAAAATCTAAACGTAACCCGAAATCGAAACCTAACCTTAAATCTAAACCTAAAATCTAAACCTAACCCCAAATCCAAACCTAAAATCTAAACCTAACCCCAAATCTAAATCTAAAATCTAAACCTAAAATCTAAACCTAACCCCAAATCTAAACCTAAAATCTAAACCTAACCCCAAATCTAAACCTAACCCCAAATCTAAACCTAAAATCTAAACCTAACCCCAAATCTAAACCTAAAATCTAAACCTAACCCCAAATCTAAACCTAAAATCTAAACCTAACCCCAAATCTAAACCTAACCCCAAATCTAAACCTAAAATCTAAACCTAACCCCAAATCTAAACCTAACCCCAAATCTAAACCTAAAATCTAAACCTAACCCCAAATCTAAACCTAAAATCTAAACCTAACCCCAAATCTAAACCTAAAATCTAAACCTAACCCCAAATCTAGACCTAAAATCTAAACCTAACCCCAAATCTAAACCTAACCCCAAATCTAAACCTAAAATCTAAACCTAACCCCAAATCTAAACCTAACCCCAAATCTAAACCTAAAATCTAAACCTAACCCCAAATCTAAACCTAACCCCAAATCTAAACCTAAAATCTAAACCTAACCCCAAATTTAAACCTAAAATCTAAACCTAACCCCAAATCTAAACCTAAAATCTAAACCTAACCCCAAATCTAAACCTAACCCCAAATCTAAACCTATAATCTAAACCTAACCCCAAATCTAAACCTAAAATCTAAACCTAACCCCAAATCTAAACCTAAAATCTAAACCTAACCCCAAGTCTAAACCTAACCCCAAATCTAAACCTAAAATCTAAACCTAACCCCAAATCTAAACCTAAAATCTAAACCTAACCCCAAATCTAAACCTAAAATCTAAATCTAACCCGAAATCGAAACCTAACCTTAAATATAAACCTAAAATCTAAACCTAACCCCAAATCTAAACCTAAAATCTAAACCTAACCCCAAATCTAAACCTAAAATCTAAACGTAAGCCGAAATCGAAACCTAACCTTAAATCTAAACCTAAAATCTAAACCTAACCCCAAATCTAAACCTAAAATCTAAACCTAAAATCTAAACCTAACCCCAAATCTAAACCTAAAATCTAAACCTAACCCCAAATCTAAACCTAACCCCAAATCTAAACCTAAAATCTAAACCTAACCCCAAATCTAAACCTAAAATCTAAACCTAACCCCAAATCTAAACCTAACCCCAAATCTAAACCTAAAATCTAAACCTAACCCCAAATCTAAACCTAACCCCAAATCTAAACCTAAAATCTAAACCTAACCACAAATCTAAACCTGAAATCTAAACCTAACCCCAAATCTAAACCTAAAATCTAAACCTAACCCCAAATCTAAACCTAAAATCTAAACGTAACCCGAAATCGAAACCTAACCTTAAATCTAAACCTAAAATCTAAACCTAACCCCAAATCTAAACCTAAAATCTAAACCTAAAATCTAAACCTAACCCCAAATCTAAACCTAAAATCTAAACCTAACCCGAAATCGAAACCTAACCTTAAATCTAAACCTAAAATCTAAACCTAACCTTAAATCTAAACCTAAAATCTAAACCTAACCCCAAATCTAAACCTAAAATCTAAACCTAACCCCAAATCTAAACCTAAAATCTAAACCTAACCCCAAATCTAAACCTAAAATCTAAACCTAACCCCAAATCTAAACCTAACCCCAAATCTAAACCTAAAATCTAAAACTAACCCCAAATCTAAACCTAAAATCTAAACCTAACCCCAAATCTAAACCTAACCCCAAATCTAAACCTAAAATCTAAACCTAACCCCAAATCTAAACCTAAAATCTAAACCTAACCCCAAATCTAAACCTAAAATCTAAACCTAAAATCTAAACCTAACCCCAAATCTAAACCTAAAATCTAAACCTAACCCCAAATCTAAACCTAACCCCAAATCTAAACCTAAAATCTAAACCTAACCCCAAATCTAAATCTAAAATCTAAACCTAAAATCTAAACCTTACCCCAAATCTAAACCTAAAATCTAAACCTAACCCCAAATCTAAACCTAAAATCTAAACCTAACCCCAAATCTAAACCTAAAATCTAAACCTAACCCCAAATCTAAACCTAACCCCAAATCTAAATCTAAAATCTAAACCTAAAATCTAAACCTTACCCCAAATCTAAACCTAAAATCTAAACCTAACCCCAAATCTAAACCTAACCCCAAATCTAAACCTAAAATCTAAACCTAACCCCAAATCTAAACCTAAAATCTAAACCTAACCCCAAATCTAAACCTAACCCCAAATCTAAACCTAAAATCTAAACCTAACCCCAAATCTAAACCTAAAATCTAAACCTAACCCCAAATCTAAACCTAAAATCTAAACCTAACCCCAAATCTAAACCTAACCCCAAATCTAAACCTAAAATCTAAACCTAACCCCAAATCTAAACCTAACCCCAAATCTAAACCTAAAATCTAAACCTAACCCCAAATCTAAACCTAAAATCTAAACCTAACCCCAAATCTAAACCTAAAATCTAAACCTAACCCCAAATTTAGAGCTAAAATCTAAACCTAACCCCAAATCTAAACCTAACCCCAAATCTAAACCTAAAATCTAAACCTAACCCCAAATCTAAACCTAACCCCAAATCTAAACCTAAAATCTAAACCTAACCCCAAATCTAAACCTAACCCCAAATCTAAACCTAAAATCTAAACCTAACCCCAAATTTAAACCTAAAATCTAAACCTAACCCCAAATCTAAACCTAAAATCTAAACCTAACCCCAAATCTAAACCTAACCCCAAATCTAAACCTATAATCTAAACCTAACCCCAAATCTAAACCTAAAATCTAAACCTAACCCCAAATCTAAACCTAAAATCTAAACCTAACCCCAAGTCTAAACCTAACCCCAAATCTAAACCTAAAATCTAAACCTAACCCCAAATCTAAACCTAAAATCTAAACCTAACCCCAAATCTAAACCTAAAATCTAAATCTAACCCGAAATCGAAACCTAACCTTAAATATAAACCTAAAATCTAAACCTAACCCCAAATCTAAACCTAAAATCTAAACCTAACCCCAAATCTAAACCTAAAATCTAAACCTAACCCCAAATCTAAACCTAAAATCTAAACCTAACCCCAAATCCAAACCTAAAATCTAAACCTAACCCCAAATCTAAACCTAAAATCTAAACCTAACCCCAAATCTAAACCTTACCCCAAATTTAAGCCTAAAATCTAAACCTAACCCCAAATCTAAACCTAAAATCTAAACCTAACCCCAAATCTAAACCTAACCCCAAATCTAAAACTAAAATCTAAACCTAACCCCAAATCTAAACCTGAAATCTAAACCTAACCCCAAATCTAAACCTAAAATCTAAACCTAACCCCAAATCTAAACCTAAAATCTAAACGTAACCCGAAATCGAAACCTAACCTTAAATGTAAACCTAAAATCTAAACCTAACCCCAAATCTAAATCTAAAATCTAAACCTAAAATCTAAACCTAAACTCAAATCTAAACCTAAAATCTAAACCTAACCCCAAATCTAAACCTAACCCCAAATCTAAACCTAAAATCTAAACCTAACCCCAAATCTAAACCTAAAATCTAAACGTAACCCCAAATCTAAACCTAACCCCAAATCTAAACCTAAAATCTAAACCTAACCCCAAATCTAAACCTAACCCCAAATCTAAACCTAAAATCTAAACCTAACCCCAAATCTAAACCTAAAATCTAAACCTAACCCCAAATCTAAACCTAACCCCAAATCTAAATCTAAAATCTAAACCTAACCCCAAATCTAAACCTAAAATCTAAACCTAACCCCAAATCTAAACCTAAAATCTAAACCTAACCCCAAATCTAAACCTAACCCCAAATTTAAACCTAAAATCTAAACCTAACCCCAAATCTAAATCTAAAATCTAAACGTAACCCGAAATCGAAACCTAACCTTAAATCTAAACCTAAAATCTAAACCTAACCCCAAATCTAAACCTAAAATCTAAACCTAACCCCAAATCTAAATCTAAAATCTAAACCTAAAATCTAAACCTAACCCCAAATCTAAACCTAAAATCTAAACCTAACCCCAAATCTAAACCTAACGCCAAATCTAAACCTAAAATCTAAACCTAACCCCAAATCTAAACCTAAAATCTAAACCTAACCCCAAATCTAAACCTAACCCCAAATCTAAACCTAAAATCTAAACCTAACCCCAAATCTAAACCTAGCCCCAAATCTAAACCTAAAATCTAAACCTAACCCCAAATCTAAACCTAAAATCTAAACCTAACCCCAAATCTAAACCTAACCCCAAATCTAAACCTAAAATCTAAACCTTACCCCAAATCTAAACCTAAAATCTAAACCTAACCCCAAATCTAAACCTAACCCCAAATCTAAACCTAAAATCTAAACCTAACCCCAAATCTAAACCTAAACCCAAATCTAAACCTAAAATCTAAACCTAACCCCAAATCTAAACCTAAAATCTAAACCTAACCCCAAGTCTAATCCTAACCCCAAATCTAAACCTATAATCTAAACCTAACCCCAAATCCAAACCTAAAATCTAAACCTAACCCCAAATCTAAACCTAACCCCAAATCTAAACCTAAAATCTAAACCTAATCCCAAATCTAAACCTAAAATCTAAACCTAACCCCAAATCTAAACCTAACCCCAAATCTAAACCTAAAATCTAAACCTAACCCCAAATCTAAACCTGAAATCTAAACCTAACCCCAAATCTAAACCTAAAATCTAAACCTAACCCCAAATCTAAACCTAAAATCTAAACCTAACCCCAAATCTAAACCTAACCCCAAATCTAAACCTAAAATCTAAACCTAACCCCAAATCTAAACCTAAAATCTAAACCTAACCCCAAATCTAAACCTAAAATCTAAACCTAACCCCAAATCTAAACCTAAAATCTAAACCTAACCCCAAATCTAAACTTAACCCCAAATCTAAGCCTAAAATCTAAACCTAACCCCAAATCTAAACCTAACCCCAAATCTAAACCTAAAATCTAAACCTAACCCCAAATCTAAACCTAAAATCTAAACCTAACCCCAAATCTAAACCTAAAATCTAAACCTAACCCCAAATCTAAACCTAAAATCTAAACCTAACCCCAAATCTAAACCTAACCCCAAATCTAAACCTAAAATCTAAACCTAACCCCAAATCTAAACCTAAAATCTAAACCTAACCCCAAATTTAAACCTAAAATCTAAACCTAACCCCAAATCTAAACCTAAAATCTAAACCTAACCCCAAATCTAAACCTAACCCCATATCTAAACCTATAATCTAAACCTAACCGCAAATCTAAACCTAAAATCTAAACCTAACCCCAAATCTAAACCTAAAATCTAAACCTAACCCCAAGTCTAAACCTAACCCCAAATCTAAACCTATAATCTAAACCTAACCCCAAATCCAAACCTAAAATCTAAACCTAACCCCAAATCTAAACCTAACCCCAAATCTAAACCTAAAATCTAAACCTAACCCCAAATCTAAACCTAAAATCTAAACCTAACCCCAAATCTAAACCTAACCCCAAATCTAAACCTAAAATCTAAACCTAACCCCAAATCTAAACCTGAAATCTAAACCTAACCCCAAATCTAAACCTAAAATCTAAACCTAACCCCAAATCTAAACCTAAAATCTAAACGTAACCCGAAATCGAAACCTAACCTTAAATCTAAACCTGAAATCTAAACCTAACCCCAAATCTAAACCTAAAATCTAAACCTAAAATCTAAACCTAACCCCAAATCTAAACCTAAAATCTAAACCTAACCCCAAATCTAAATCTAAAATCTAAACGTAACCCGAAATCGAAACCTAACCTTGAATGTAAACCTAAAATCTAAACCTAACCCCAAATCTAAACCTAAAATCTAAACCTAACCCCAAATCTAAATCTAAAATCTAAACCTAAAATCTAAACCTAACCCCAAATCTAAACATAAAATCTAAACATAACCCCAAATCTAAACCTAACCCCAAATCTAAACCTAAAATCTAAACCTGACCCCAAATCTAAACCTAAAATCTAAACCTAACCCCAAATCTAAACCTAACCCCAAATCTAAACCTAAAATCTAAACCTAACCCCAAATCTAAACCTAAAATCTAAACCTAACCCCAAATCTAAACCTAACCCCAAATCTAAACCTAAAATCTAAACCTAACCCCAAATCTAAACCTAAAATCTAAACCTAACCCCAAATCTAAACCTTACCCCAAATTTAAGCCTAAAATCTAAACCTAACCCCAAATCTAAACCTAAAATCTAAACCTAACCCCAAATCTAAACCTAACCCCAAATCTAAACCTAAAATCTAAACCTAACCCCAAATCTAAACCTAAAATCTAAACCTAACCCCAAATCTAAACCTAACCCCAAATCTAAACCTAAAATCTAAACCTAACCCCAAATCTAAACCTAACCCCAAATCTAAACCTAAAATCTAAACCTAACCCCAAATCTAAACCTAAAATCTAAACCTAACCCCAAATCTAAACCTATAATCTAAACCTAACCCCAAATCCAAACCTAAAATCTAAACCTAACCCCAAATCTAAACCTAACCCCAAATCTAAACCTAAAATCTAAACCTAACCCCAAATCTAAACCTAAAATCTAAACCTAACCCCAAATCTAAACCTAAGCCCAAATCTAAACCTAAAATCTAAACCTAACCCCAAATCTAAACCTGAAATCTAAACCTAACCCCAAATCTAAACCTAAAATCTAAACCTAACCCCAAATCAAAACCTAAAATCTAAACGTAACCCGTAATCGAAACCTAACCTTAAATCTAAACCTAAAATCTAAACCTAACCCCAAATCTAAACCTAAAATCTAAACCTAAAATCTAAACCTAACCCCAAATCTAAACCTAAAATCTAAACCTAACCCCAAATCTAAACCTAACCCCAAATCTAAACCTAAAATCTAAACCTAACCCCAAATCTAAACCTAAAATCTAAACCTAACCCCAAATCTAAACCTAACCCCAAATCTAAACCTAAAATCTAAACCTAACCCCAAATCTAAACCTAAAATCTAAACCTAAACCCAAATCAAAACCTAAAATCTAAACCTAACCCCAAGTCTAAACCTAACCCCAAATCTAAACCTAAAATCTACACCTAACCCCAAATCCAAACCTAAAATCTAAACCTAACCCCAAATCTAAACCTAACCCCAAATCTAAACCTAAAATCTAAACCTAAACCCAAATCTAAACCTAAAATCTAAACCTAAACCCAAATCTAAACCTAACACCCAATCTAAACCTAAAATCTAAACCTAACCCCAAATCTAAACCTAAAATCTAAACCTAACCCCAAATCTAAACCTAAAATCTAAACCTAACCCCAAATCTAAACCTAACCCCAAATCTAAAACTAAAATCTAAACCTAACCCCAAATCTAAACCTTACCCCAAATCTAAACCTAAAATCTAAACCTAACCCCAAATCTAAACCTAAAATCTAAACCTAACCCCAAATCTAAACCTAACCCCAAATCTAAACCTAAAATCTAAACCTAACCCCAAATCTAAACCTAAAATCTAAACCTAACCCCAAATCTAAACCTAAAATCTAAACCTAACCCCAAATCTAAACCTAACCCCAAATCTAAACCTAAAATCTAAACCTAACCACAAATCTAAACCTAAAATTTAAACGTAACCCCAAATCTAAACCTAACCCCAAATCTAAACCTAAAATCTAAACCTAACCCCAAATCTAAACCTAAAATCTAAACCTAACCCCAAATCTAAACCTAACCCCAAATCTAAACCTAAAATCTAAACCTAACCCCAAATCTAAACCTAACCCCAAATCTAAACCTAAAATCTAAACCTAACCCCAAATCTAAACCTAACCCCAAATCTAAACCTAAAATCTAAACCTAACCCCAAATCTAAACCTAAAATCTAAACCTAACCCCAAATGTAAACCTAACCCCAAATCTAAAACTAAAATCTAAACCTAACCCCAAATCTAAACCTAACCCCAAATCTAAACCTAACCCCAAATCTAAACCTAAAATCTAAACCTAACCCCAAATCTAAACCTAAAATCTAAACCTAACCTTGAATCTAAACCTAAAATCTAAACCTAACCCCAAATCTAAACCTAAAATCTAAACCTAACCCCAAATCTAAACCTAACCCGAAATCTAAACCTAAAATCTAAACCTAACCCCAAATCTAAACCTAAAATCTAAACCTAACCCCAAATCTAAACCTAACCCCAAATCTAAAACTAAAATCTAAACCTAACCCCAAATCTAAACCTTACCCCAAATCTAAACCTAAAATCTAAACCTAACCCCAAATCTAAACCTAAAATTTAAACCTAACCCCAAATCTAAACCTAACCCCAAATCTAAACCTAAAATCTAAACCTAACCCCAAATCTAAACCTAAAATCTAAACCTAACCCCAAATCTAAACCTAAAATCTAAACCTAACCCCAAATCTAAACCTAACCCCAAATCTAAACCTAAAATCTAAACCTAACCTAAAATCTAAACCTAAAATTTAAACGTAACCCCAAATCTAAACCTAAAATCTAAACCTAACCCCAAATCTAAACCTAAAATCTAAACCTAACCCCAAATCTAAACCTAACCCCAAATCTAAACCTAAAATCTAAACCTAACCCCAAATCTAAACCTAACCCCAAATCTAAACCTAAAATCTAAACCTAACCCCAAATCTAAACCTAACCCCAAAACTAAACCTAAAATCTAAACCTAACCCCAAATCTAAACCTAACCCCAAATCTAAACCTAAAATCTAAACCTAACCCCAAATCTAAACCTAAAATCTAAACCTAACCCCAAATCTAAACCTAAAATCTGAACCTAACCCCAAATCTAAACCTAACCCGAAATCTAAACCTAAAATCTAAACCTAACCCCAAATCTAAACCTAAAATCTAAACCTAACCCCAAATCTAAACCTAACCCCAAATCTAAACCTAAAATCTAAACCTAACCCCAAATCTAAACCTAAAATCTAAACGTAACCCCAAATCTAAACCTAACCCCAAATCTAAACCTAAAATCTAAACCTAACCCCAAATCTAAACCTAAAATCTAAACCTAACCCCAAATCTAAACCTAACCCCAAATCTAAACCTAAAATCTAAACCTAACCCCAAATCTAAACCTAACCCCATATCTAAACCTAAAATCTAAACCTAACCCCAAATCTAGACCTAAAATCTAAACCTAACCCCAAATCTAAACCTAACCCCAAATCTAAACCTAAAATCTAAACCTAACCCCAAATCTAAACCTAACCCCAAATCTAAACCTAAAATCTAAACATAACCCCAAATCTAAACCTAAAATCTAAACCTAACCCCAAATCTAAATCTAAAATGTAAACCTAAAATCTAAACCTAACCCCAAATCTAAACCTAAAATCTAAACCTAACCCCAAATCTAAACCTAACCCCAAATCTAAACCTAAAATCTAAACCTAACCCCAAATCTAAACCTAAAATCTAAACCTAACCCCAAATCTAAACCTAACCCCAAATCTAAACCTAAAATCTAAACCTAACCCCAAATCTAAACCTAAAATCTAAACCTAACCCCAAATCTAAACCTAAAATCTAAACCTAACCCCCAATGTAAACCTTACCCCAAATCGAAACCTAAAATCTAAACCTAACCCCAAATCTAAACCTAACCCCATATCTAAATCTAAAATCTAAACCTAACCCCAAATCTAAACCTAAAATCTAAACCTAACCCCAAATCTAAATCTAACCCCAAATCTAAACCTAAAATCTAAACCTAACCCCAAATCTAAACCTGAAATCTAAACCTAACCCCAAATCTAAACCTAAAATCTAAACCTAAAATCTAAACCTAACCCCAAATCTAAACCTAAAATCTAAACCTAACCCCAAATCTAAACCTAAAATCTAAACCTAACCCCAAATCTAAACCTAAAATCTAAACCTAACCCCAAATCTAAACCTAACCCCAAATCTAAACCTAAAATCTAAACCTAACCCCAAATCTAAACCTAAAATCTAAACCTAACCCCAAATCTAAACCTAAAATCTAAAACTAACCCCAAATCTAAACCTAACCCCAAATCTAAACCTAAAATCTAAAACTAACCCCAAATCTAAACCTAAAATATAAACTAACCCCAAATCTAAACCTAACCCCAAATCTAAACCTAAAATCTAAACCTAACCCCAAATCTAAACCTAAAATCTAAACCTAACCCCAAATCTAAACCTAAAATCTAAACCTAACCCCAAATCTAAACCTAAAATCTAAACCTAACCCCAAATCTAAACTTAACCCCAAATCTAAGCCTAAAATCTAAACCTAACCCCAAATCTAAACCTAACCCCAAATCTAAACCTAAAATCTAAACCTAACCCCAAATCTAAACCTAAAATCTAAACCTAACCCCAAATCTAAACCTAAAATCTAAACCTAACCCCAAATATAAACCTAAAATCTAAACCTAACCCCAAATCTAAACCTAACCCCAAATCTAAACCTAAAATCTAAACCTAACCCCAAATCCAAACCTAAAATCTAAACCTAACCCCAAATCTAAACCTAACCCCAAATCTAAACCTAAAATCTAAACCTAACCCCAAATCTAAACCTAAAATCTAAACCTAACCCCAAATCTAAACCTAAAATCTAAACCTAACCCCAAATCTAAACCTAACCCCAAATCTAAACCTAAAATCTAAACCTAACCCCAAATTTAAACCTAAAATCTAAACCTAACCACAAATCTAAACCTAAAATCTAAACCTAACCCCAAATCTAAACCTAACCCCAAATCTAAACCTATAATCTAAACCTAACCCCAAATCTAAACCTAAAATCTAAACCTAACCCCAAATCTAAACCTAAAATCTAAACCTAACCCCAAGTCTAAACCTAACCCCAAATCTAAACCTATAATCTAAACCTAACCCCAAATCCAAACCTAAAATCTTAACCTAACCCCAATTCTAAACCTAACCCCAAATCTAAACCTAAAATCTAAACCTAACCCCAAATCTAAACCTAAAATCTAAACCTAACCCCAAATCTAAACCTAACCCCAAATCTAAACCTAAAATCTAAACCTAACCCCAAATCTAAACCTGAAATCTAAACCTAACCCCAAATCTAAACCTAAAATCTAAACCTAACCCCAAATCTAAACCTAAAATCTAAACGTAACCCGAAATCGAAACCTAACCTTAAATCTAAACCTGAAATCTAAACCTAACCCCAAATCTAAACCTAAAATCTAAACCTAAAATCTAAACCTAACCCCAAATCTAAACCTAAAATCTAAACCTAACCCCAAATCTAAATCTAAAATCTAAACGTAACCCGAAATCGAAACCTAACCTTGAATCTAAACCTAAAATCTAAACCTAACCCCAAATCTAAACCTAAAATCTAAACCTAACCCCAAATCTAAATCTAAAATCTAAACCTAAAATCTAAACCTAACCCCAAATCTAAACATAAAATCTAAACCTAACCCCAAATCTAAACCTAACCCCAAATCTAAACCTAAAATCTAAACCTGACCCCAAATCTAAACCTAAAATCTAAACCTAACCCCAAATCTAAACCTAACACCAAATCTAAACCTAAAATCTAAACCTAACCCCAAATCTAAACCTAAAATCTAAACCTAACCCCAAATCTAAACCTAACCCCAAATCTAAACCTAAAATCTAAACCTAACCCCAAATCTAAACCTAAAATCTAAACCTAACCCCAAATCTAAACCTAACCCCAAATCTAAACCTAAAATCTAAAACTAACCCCAAATCTAAACCTAAAATATAAACTAACCCCAAATCTAAACCTAACCCCAAATCTAAACCTAAAATCTAAACCTAACCCCAAATCTAAACCTAAAATCTAAACCTAACCCCAAATCTAAACCTAAAATCTAAACCTAACCCCAAATCTAAACCTAAAATCTAAACCTAACCCCAAATCTAAACTTAACCCCAAATCTAAGCCTAAAATCTAAACCTAACCCCAAATCTAAACCTAACCCCAAATCTAAACCTAAAATCTAAACCTAACCCCAAATCTAAACCTAAAATCTAAACCTAACCCCAAATCTAAACCTAAAATCTAAACCTAACCCCAAATATAAACCTAAAATCTAAACCTAACCCCAAATCTAAACCTAACCCCAAATCTAAACCTAAAATCTAAACCTAACCCCAAATCCAAACCTAAAATCTAAACCTAACCCCAAATCTAAACCTAACCCCAAATCTAAACCTAAAATCTAAACCTAACCCCAAATCTAAACCTAAAATCTAAACCTAACCCCAAATCTAAACCTAAAATCTAAACCTAACCCCAAATCTAAACCTAACCCCAAATCTAAACCTAAAATCTAAACCTAACCCCAAATTTAAACCTAAAATCTAAACCTAACCACAAATCTAAACCTAAAATCTAAACCTAACCCCAAATCTAAACCTAACCCCAAATCTAAACCTATAATCTAAACCTAACCCCAAATCTAAACCTAAAATCTAAACCTAACCCAAATCTAAACCTAAAATCTAAACCTAACCCCAAGTCTAAACCTAACCCCAAATCTAAACCTATAATCTAAACCTAACCCCAAATCCAAACCTAAAATCTTAACCTAACCCCAATTCTAAACCTAACCCCAAATCTAAACCTAAAATCTAAACCTAACCCCAAATCTAAACCTAAAATCTAAACCTAACCCCAAATCTAAACCTAACCCCAAATCTAAACCTAAAATCTAAACCTAACCCCAAATCTAAACCTGAAATCTAAACCTAACCCCAAATCTAAACCTAAAATCTAAACCTAACCCCAAATCTAAACCTAAAATCTAAACGTAACCCGAAATCGAAACCTAACCTTAAATCTAAACCTGAAATCTAAACCTAACCCCAAATCTAAACCTAAAATCTAAACCTAAAATCTAAACCTAACCCCAAATCTAAACCTAAAATCTAAACCTAACCCCAAATCTAAATCTAAAATCTAAACGTAACCCGAAATCGAAACCTAACCTTGAATCTAAACCTAAAATCTAAACCTAACCCCAAATCTAAACCTAAAATCTAAACCTAACCCCAAATCTAAATCTAAAATCTAAACCTAAAATCTAAACCTAACCCCAAATCTAAACATAAAATCTAAACCTAACCCCAAATCTAAACCTAACCCCAAATCTAAACCTAAAATCTAAACCTGACCCCAAATCTAAACCTAAAATCTAAACCTAACCCCAAATCTAAACCTAACCCCAAATCTAAACCTAAAATCTAAACCTAACCCCAAATCTAAACCTAAAATCTAAACCTAACCCCAAATCTAAACCTAACCCCAAATCTAAACCTAAAATCTAAACCTAACCCCAAATCTAAACCTAAAATCTAAACCTAACCCCAAATCTAAACCTAACCCCAAATCTAAACCTAAAATCTAAACCTAACCCCAAATCTAAACCTAACCCCATATCTAAACCTAAAATCTAAACCTAACCCCAAATCTAAACCTAAAATCTAAACCTAACCCCAAATCTAAACCTAACCCCAAATCTAAACCTAAAATCTAAACCTAACCCCAAATCTAAACCTAACCCCAAATCTAAACCTAAAATCTAAACCTAACCCCAAATCTAAACCTAAAATCTAAACCTAACCCCAAATCTAAACCTAAAATCTAAACCTAACCCCAAATCTAAACCTAACCCCAAATCTAAACCTAAAATCTAAACCTAACCCCAAATCTAAACCTAAAATCTAAACCTAACCCCAAATCTAAACCTAAAATCTAAACCTAACCCCAAATCTAAACCTAACACCCAATCTAAACCTAAAATCTAAACCTAACCCCAAATCTAAACCTAAAATCTAAACCTAACCCCAAATCTAAAACTAAAATCTAAACCATTTTCCCAAATCTAAACCTTACCCCAAATCTAAACCTAAAATCTAAACCTAACCCCAAATCTAAACCTAAAATATAAACCTAACCCCAAATCTAAACCTAACCCCAAATCTAAACCTAAAATCTAAACCTAACCCCAAATCTAAACCTAAAATCTAAACCTAACCCCAAATCTAAACCTAAAATCTAAACCTAACCCCAAATCTAAACCTAAAATTTAAACGTAACCCCAAATCTAAACCTAACCCCAAATCTAAACCTAAAATCTAAACCTAACCCCAAATCTAAACCTAACCCCAAATCTAAACCTAAAATCTAAACCTAACCCCAAATCTAAACCTAAAATCTAAACCTAACCCCAAATCTAAACCTAAAATCTAAACCTAACCCCAAATCTAAACCTAAACCCAAATCTAAACCTAAAATCTAAACCTAACCCCAAATCTAAACCTAAAATCTAAACCTAACCCCAAATCTAAACCTAACCCCAAATCTAAACCTAAAATCTAAACCTAACCCCAAATCTAAACCTGAAATCTAAACCTAACCCCAAATCTAAACCTAAAATCTAAACCTAACCCCAAATCTAAACCTAAAATCTAAACGTAACCCGAAATCGAAACCTAACCTTAAATCTAAACCTGAAATCTAAACCTAACCCCAAATCTAAACCTAAAATCTAAACCTAAAATCTAAACCTAACCCCAAATCTAAACCTAAAATCTAAACCTAACCCCAAATCTAAATCTAAAATCTAAACCTAAAATCTAAACCTAACCCCAAATCTAAACATAAAATCTAAACCTAACCCCAAATCTAAACCTAACCCCAAATCTAAACCTAACCCCAAATCTAAACCTAAAATCTAAACCTAACCCCAAATCTAAACCTAAAATCTAAACCTAACCCCAAATCTAAACCTAACCCCAAATCTAAACCTAAAATCTAAACCTAACCCCAAATCTAAACCTAAAATCTAAACCTAACCCCAAATCTAAACCTAAAATCTAAACCTAACCCCAAATCTAAACCTAACCCCAAATCTAAACCTAAAATCTAAACCTAACCTTAAATCTAAACCTAAAATCTAAACCTAACCCCAAATCTAAACCTAACCCCAAATCTAAACCTAAAATCTAAACCTAACCCCAAATCTAAACCTAAAATCTAAACCTAACCCCAAATCTAAACCTAACCCCAAATCTAAACCTAAAATCTAAACCTAACCCCAAATCTAAACCTAACCCCAAATCTAAACCTAAAATCTAAACCTAACCCCAAATCTAAACCTAAAATCTAAACCTAACCCCAAATCTAAACCTAAAATCTAAACCTAACCCCAAATCTAAACCTATAATCTAAACCTAACCCCAAATCCAAACCTAAAATCTAAACCTAACCCCAAATCTAAACCTAACCCCAAATCTAAACCTAAAATCTAAACCTAACCCCAAATCTAAACCTAAAATCTAAACCTAACCCCAAATCTAAACCTAAAATCTAAACCTAACCCCAAATCTAAACCTAAGCCCAAATCTAAACCTAAAATCTAAACCTAACCCCAAATCTAAACCTGAAATCTAAACCTAACCCCAAATCTAAACCTAAAATCTAAACCTAACCCCAAATCTAAACCTAAAATCTAAACGTAACCCGAAATCGAAACCTAACCTTAAATCTAAACGTAAAATCTAAACCTAACCCCAAATCTAAACCTAAAATCTAAACCTAAAATCTAAACCTAACCCCAAATCTAAACCTAAAATCTAAACCTAACCCCAAATCTAAACCTAACCCCAAATCTAAACCTATAATCTAAACCTAACCCCAAATCTAAACCTAAAATCTAAACCTAACCCCAAATCTAAACCTAAAATCTAAACCTAACCCCAAATCTAAACCTAACCCCAAATCTAAAACTAAAATCTAAACCTAACCCCAATCTAAACCTTACCCCAAATCTAAACCTAAAATATAAACCTAACCCCAAATCTAAACCTAACCCCAAATCTAAACCTAAAATCTAAACCTAACCCCAAATCTAAACCTAAAATCTAAACCTAACCCCAAATCTAAACCTAAAATCTAAACCTAACCCCAAATCTAAACCTAACCCCAAATCTAAACCTAAAATCTAAACCTAACCCCAAATCTAAACCTAAAATTTAAACCTAACCCCAAATCTAAACCTAACCCCAAATCTAAACCTAAAATCTAAACCTAACCCCAAATCTAAACCTAAAATCTAAACCTAACCCCAAATCTAAACCTAACCCCAAATCTAAACCTAAAATCTAAACCTAACCCCAAATCTAAACCTAACCACAAATCTAAACCTAAAATCTAAACCTAACCCCAAATCTAAACCTAAAATCTATACCTAACCCCAAATGTAAACCTAACCCCAAATCTAAAACTAAAATCTAAACCTAACCCCAAATCTAAACCTAACCCCAAATCTAAACCTAACCCCAAATCTAAACCTAAAATCTAAACCTAACCCCAAATCTAAACCTAAAATCTAAACCTAACCCCAAATCTAAACCTAAAATCTAAACCTAACCCCAAATCTAAACCTAAAATCTAAACCTAACCCCAAATCTAAACCTAACCCGAAATCTAAACCTAAAATCTAAACCTAACCCCAAATCTAAACCTAAAATCTAAACCTAACCCCAAATCTAAACCTAACCCCAAATCTAAAACTAAAATCTAAACCTAACCCCAAATCTAAACCTTACCCCAAATCTAAACCTAAAATCTAAACCTAACCCCAAATCTAAACCTAAAATCTAAACCTAACCCCAAATCTAAACCTAACCCCAAATCTAAACCTAAAATCTAAACCTAACCCCAAATCTAAACCTAAAATCTAAACCTAACCCCAAATTTAAACCTAAAATCTAAACCTAACCCCAAATCTAAACCTAAAATCTAAACCTAACCCCAAATCTAAACCTAACCCCAAATCTAAACCTATAATCTAAACCTAACCCCAAATCTAAACCTAAAATCTAAACCTAACCCCAAATCTAAACCTAAAATCTAAACCTAACCCCAAGTCTAAACCTAACCCCAAATCTAAACCTATAATCTAAACCTAACCCCAAATCCAAACCTAAAATCTAAACCTAAACCCAAATCTAAACCTAACCCCAAATCTAAACCTAAAATCTAAACCTAACCCCAAATCTAAACCTAAAATCTAAACCTAACCCCAAATCTAAACCTAACCCCAAATCTAAACCTAAAATCTAAACCTAACCCCAAATCTAAACCTGAAATCTAAACCTAACCCCAAATCTAAACCTAAAATCTAAACCTAACCCCAAATCTAAACCTAAAATCTAAACGTAACCCGAAATCGAAACCTAACCTTAAATCTAAACCTGAAATCTAAACCTAACCCCAAATCTAAACCTAAAATCTAAACCTAAAATCTAAACCTAACCCCAAATCTAAACCTAAAATCTAAACCTAACCCCAAATCTAAATCTAAAGTCTAAACGTAACCCGAAATCGAAACCTAACCTTGAATCTAAACCTAAAATCTAAACCTAACCCCAAATCTAAACCTAAAATCTAAACCTAACCCCAAATCTAAATCTAAAATCTAAACCTAAAATCTAAACCTAACCCCAAATCTAAACCTAAAATCTAAACCTAACCCCAAATCTAAACCTAACCCCAAATCTAAACCTAAAATCTAAACCTAACCCCAAATCTAAACCTAAAATCTAAACCTAACCCCAAATCTAAACCTAACCCCAAATCTAAACCTAAAATCTAAACCTAACCCCAAATCTAAACCTAAAATCTAAACCTAACCCCAAATCTAAACCTAACCCCAAATCTAAACCTAAAATCTAAACCTAACCCCAAATCTAAACCTAACCCCAAATCTAAACCTAAAATCTAAACCTAACCCCAAATCTAAACCTAACCCCAAATCTAAACCTAAAATCTAAACCTAACCCCAAATCTAAACCTAAAATCTAAACCTAACCCCAAATCTAAACCTAACCCCAAATCTAAACCTAAAATCTAAACCTAACCCCAAATCTAAACCTAAAATATAAACCTAACCCCAAATCTAAACCTAACCCCAAATCTAAACCTAAAATCTAAACCTAACCCCAAATCTAAACCTAAAATCTAAACCTAAAATCTAAACCTAACCCCAAATCTAAACCTAACCCCAAATCTAAACCTATAATCTAAACCTAACCCCAAATCCAAACCTAAAATCTAAACCTAACCCCAAATCTAAACCTAACCCCAAATCTAAACCTAAAATCTAAACCTAACCCCAAATCTAAACCTAAAATCTAAACCTAACCCCAAATCTAAACCTAAAATCTAAACCTAACCCCAAATCTAAACCTAAGCCCAAATCTAAACCTAAAATCTAAACCTAACCCCAAATCTAAACCTGAAATCTAAACCTAACCCCAAATCTAAACCTAAAATCTAAACCTAACCCCAAATCTAAACCTAAAATCTAAACGTAACCCGAAATCGAAACCTAACCTTAAATCTAAACCTAAAATCTAAACCTAACCCCAAATCTAAACCTAAAATCTAAACCTAAAATCTAAACCTATCCGCAAATCTAAACCTAAAATCTAAACCTAACCCCAAATCTAAACCTAACCCCAAATCTAAACCTAAAATCTAAACCTAACCCCAAATCTAAACCTAAAATCTAAACCTAACCCCAAATCTAAACCTAAAATCTAAACCTAACCCCAAATCTAAACCTAAAATTTAAACCTAACCCCAAATCTAAACCTAACCCCAAATCTAAACCTAAAATCTAAACCTAACCCCAAATCTAAACCTAAAATCTAAACCTAACCCCAAATCTAAACCTAACCCCAAATCTAAACCTAAAATCTAAACCTAACCCCAAATCTAAACCTAACCACAAATCTAAACCTAAAATCTAAACCTAACCCCAAATCTAAACCTAAAATCTATACCTAACCCCAAATGTAAACCTAACCCCAAATCTAAAACTAAAATCTAAACCTAACCCCAAATCTAAACCTAACCCCAAATCTAAACCTAACCCCAAATCTAAACCTAAAATCTAAACCTAACCCCAAATCTAAACCTAAAATCTAAACCTAACCCCAAATCTAAACCTAAAATCTAAACCTAACCCCAAATCTAAACCTAAAATCTAAACCTAACCCCAAATCTAAACCTAACCCGAAATCTAAACCTAAAATCTAAACCTAACCCCAAATCTAAACCTAAAATCTAAACCTAACCCCAAATCTAAACCTAACCCCAAATCTAAAACTAAAATCTATACCTAACCCCAAATCTAAACCTTACCCCAAATCTAAACCTAAAATCTAAACCTAACCCCAAATCTAAACCTAAAATCTAAACCTAACCCCAAATCTAAACCTAACCCCAAATCTAAACCTAAAATCTAAACCTAACCCCAAATCTAAACCTAAAATCTAAACCTAACCCCAAATCTAAACCTAAAATCTAAACCTAACCCCAAATCTAAACCTAAAATCTAAACCTAACCCCAAATCTAAACCTAACCCCAAATCTAAACCTATAATCTAAACCTAACCCCAAATCTAAACCTAAAATCTAAACCTAACCCCAAATCTAAACCTAAAATCTAAACCTAACCCCAAGTCTAAACCTAACCCCAAATCTAAACCTATAATCTAAACCTAACCCCAAATCCAAACCTAAAATCTAAACCTAAACCCAAATCTAAACCTAACCCCAAATCTAAACCTAAAATCTAAACCTAACCCCAAATCTAAACCTAAAATCTAAACCTAACCCCAAATCTAAACCTAACCCCAAATCTAAACCTAAAATCTAAACCTAACCCCAAATCTAAACCTGAAATCTAAACCTAACCCCAAATCTAAACCTAAAATCTAAACCTAACCCCAAATCTAAACCTAAAATCTAAACGTAACCCGAAATCGAAACCTAACCTTAAATCTAAACCTGAAATCTAAACCTAACCCCAAATCTAAACCTAAAATCTAAACCTAAAATCTAAACCTAACCCCAAATCTAAACCTAAAATCTAAACCTAACCCCAAATCTAAATCTAAAGTCTAAACGTAACCCGAAATCGAAACCTAACCTTGAATCTAAACCTAAAATCTAAACCTAACCCCAAATCTAAACCTAAAATCTAAACCTAACCCCAAATCTAAATCTAAAATCTAAACCTAAAATCTAAACCTAACCCCAAATCTAAACCTAAAATCTAAACCTAACCCCAAATCTAAACCTAACCCCAAATCTAAACCTAAAATCTAAACCTAACCCCAAATCTAAACCTAAAATCTAAACCTAACCCCAAATCTAAACCTAACCCCAAATCTAAACCTAAAATCTAAACCTAACCCCAAATCTAAACCTAAAATCTAAACCTAACCCCAAATCTAAACCTAACCCCAAATCTAAACCTAAAATCTAAACCTAACCCCAAATCTAAACCTAACCCCAAATCTAAACCTAAAATCTAAACCTAACCCCAAATCTAAACCTAACCCCAAATCTAAACCTAAAATCTAAACCTAACCCCAAATCTAAACCTAAAATCTAAACCTAACCCCAAATCTAAACCTAACCCCAAATCTAAACCTAAAATCTAAACCTAACCCCAAATCTAAACCTAAAATATAAACCTAACCCCAAATCTAAACCTAACCCCAAATCTAAACCTAAAATCTAAACCTAACCCCAAATCTAAACCTAACCCCAAATCTAAACCTAAAATCTAAACCTAACCCCAAATCTAAACCTAAAATCTAAACCTAAAATCTAAACCTAACCCCAAATCTAAACCTAACCCCAAATCTAAACCTATAATCTAAACCTAACCCCAAATCCAAACCTAAAATCTAAACCTAACCCCAAATCTAAACCTAACCCCAAATCTAAACCTAAAATCTAAACCTAACCCCAAATCTAAACCTAAAATCTAAACCTAACCCCAAATCTAAACCTAAAATCTAAACCTAACCCCAAATCTAAACCTAAGCCCAAATCTAAACCTAAAATCTAAACCTAACCCCAAATCTAAACCTGAAATCTAAACCTAACCCCAAATCTAAACCTAAAATCTAAACCTAACCCCAAATCTAAACCTAAAATCTAAACGTAACCCGAAATCGAAACCTAACCTTAAATCTAAACCTAAAATCTAAACCTAACCCCAAATCTAAACCTAAAATCTAAACCTAAAATCTAAACCTATCCGCAAATCTAAACCTAAAATCTAAACCTAACCCCAAATCTAAACCTAACCCCAAATCTAAACCTAAAATCTAAACCTAACCCCAAATCTAAACCTAAAATCTAAACCTAACCCCAAATCTAAACCTAAAATCTAAACCTAACCCCAAGTCTAAACCTAACCCCAAATCTAAACCTAAAATCTACACCTAACCCCAAATCCAAACCTAAAATCTAAACCTAACCCCAAATCTAAACCTAACCCCAAATCTAAACCTAAAATCTAAACCTAACCCCAAATCTAAACCTAACCCCAAATTTAAACGTAAAATCTAAACCTAACCCCAAATCTAAACCTAAAATATAAATCTAACCCCAAATCTAAACCTAGAATCTAAACCTAACCCCAAATCTAAACCTAACCCCAAATCTAAACCTAAAATCTAAACCTCACCCCAAATCTAAACCTAACCCCAAATCTAAACCTAGAATCTAAACCTAACCCCAAATCTAAACCTAAAATCTAAACCTAACCCCAAATCTAAACCTAACCCCAAATCTAAACCTAAAATCTAAACCTAACCCCAAATCTAAACCTAACCCCAAATCTAAACCTAAAATCTAAACCTAACCCCAAATCTAAACCTAAAATCTAAACCTAACCCCAAATCTAAACCTAAAATCTAAACCTAACCCCAAATCTAAACCTAAAATCTAAACCTAACCCCAAATCTAAACCTAAAATCTAAACCTAACCCCAAATCTAAACCTAACCCCAAATCTAAACCTAAAATCTAAACCTAACCCCAAATCTAAACCTAACCCCATATCTAAACCTAAAATCTAAACCTAACCCCAAATCTAAACCTAAAATCTAAACCTAACCCCAAATCTAAACCTAACCCGAAATCTAAACCTAAAATCTAAACCTAACCCCAAATCTAAACCTAAAATCTAAACCTAACCCCAAATCTAAACCTAAAATCTAAACCTAACCCCAAATCTAAACCTAAAATCTAAACCTAACCCCAAATCTAAACCTAAAATCTAAACCTAACCCCAAATCTAAACCTAACCCCAAATCTAAACCTAAAATCTAAACCTAACCCCAAATCTAAACCTAAAATCTAAACCTAACCCCAAATTTAAACCTAAAATCTAAACCTAACCCCAAATCTAAACCTAAAATCTAAACCTAACCCCAAATCTAAACCTAACCCCAAATCTAAACCTATAATCTAAACCTAACCCCAAATCTAAACCTAAAATCTAAACCTAACCCCAAATCTAAACCTAAAATCTAAACCTAACCCCAAGTCTAAACCTAACCCCAAATCTAAACCTATAATCTAAACCTAACCCCAAATCCAAACCTAAAATCTAAACCTAAACCCAAATCTAAACCTAACCCCAAATCTAAACCTAAAATCTAAACCTAACCCCAAATCTAAACCTAAAATCTAAACCTAACCCCAAATCTAAACCTAACCCCAAATCTAAACCTAAAATCTAAACCTAACCCCAAATCTAAACCTGAAATCTAAACCTAACCCCAAATCTAAACCTAAAATCTAAACCTAACCCCAAATCTAAACCTAAAATCTAAACGTAACCCGAAATCGAAACCTAACCTTAAATCTAAACCTGAAATCTAAACCTAACCCCAAATCTAAACCTAAAATCTAAACCTAAAATCTAAACCTAACCCCAAATCTAAACCTAAAATCTAAACCTAACCCCAAATCTAAATCTAAAATCTAAACGTAACCCGAAATCAAAACCTAACCTTGAATCTAAACCTAAAATCTAAACCTAACCCCAAATCTAAACCTAAAATCTAAACCTAACCCCAAATCTAAATCTAAAATCTAAACCTAAAATCTAAACCTAACCCCAAATCTAAACATAAAATCTAAACCTAACCCCAAATCTAAACCTAACCCCAAATCTAAACCTAAAATCTAAACCTGACCCCAAATCTAAACCTAAAATCTAAACCTAACCCCAAATCTAAACCTAACCCCAAATCTAAACCTAAAATCTAAACCTAACCCCAAATCTAAACCTAAAATCTAAACCTAACCCCAAATCTAAACCTAACCCCAAATCTAAACCTAAAATCTAAACCTAACCCCAAATCTAAACCTAACCCCAAATCTAAACCTAAAATCTAAACCTAACCCCAAATCTAAACCTAACCCCAAATCTAAACCTAAAATCTAAACCTAACCCCAAATCTAAACCTAAAATCTAAACCTAACCCCAAATCTAAACCTAAAATCTAAACCTAACCCCAAATCTAAACCTAAAATCTAAACCTAACCCCAAATCTAAACCTAAGCCCAAATCTAAACCTAAAATCTAAACCTAACCCCAAATCTAAACCTGAAATCTAAACCTAACCCCAAATCTAAACCTAAAATCTAAACCTAACCCCAAATCTAAACCTAAAATCTAAACGTAACCCGAAATCGAAACCTAACCTTAAATCTAAACCTAAAATCTAAACCTAACCCCAAATCTAAACCTAAAATCTAAACCTAAAATCTAAACCTATCCCCAAATCTAAACCTAAAATCTAAACCTAACCCCAAATCTAAACCTAACCCCAAATCTAAACCTAAAATCTAAACCTAACCCCAAATCTAAACCTAAAATCTAAACCTAACCCCAAATCTAAACCTAAAATCTAAACCTAACCCCAAGTCTAAACCTAACCCCAAATCTAAACCTAAAATCTACACCTAACCCCAAATCCAAACCTAAAATCTAAACCTAACCCCAAATCTAAACCTAACCCCAAATCTAAACCTAAAATCTAAACCTAACCCCAAATCTAAACCTAACCCCAAATTTAAACGTAAAATCTAAACCTAACCCCAAATCTAAACCTAAAATATAAATCTAACCCCAAATCTAAACCTAAAATCTAAACCTAACCCCAAATCTAAACCTAACCCCAAATCTAAACCTAAAATCTAAACCTCACCCCAAATCTAAACCTAACCCCAAATCTAAACCTAGAATCTAAACCTAACCCCAAATCTAAACCTAACCCCATATCTAAACCTAAAATCTAAACCTAACCCCAAATCTAAACCTAAAATCTAAACCTAACCCCAAATCTAAACCTAAAATCTAAACCTAAAATCTAAACCTAACCCCAAATCTAAACCTAAAATCTAAACCTCACCCCAAATCTAAACCTAACCCCAAATCTAAACCTAAAATCTAAACCTAACCCCAAATCTAAACCTAACCCCAAATCTAAACCTGAAATCTAAACCTAACCCCAAATCTAAACCTAAAATCTAAACCTAACCCCAAATCTAAACCTAACCCCAAATCTAAACCTAAAATCTAAACCTAACCCCAAATCTAAACCTAAAATCTAAACCTAACCCCAAATCTAAACCTAAAATCTAAACCTAACCCCAAATCCAAACCTAAAATCTAAACCTAACCCCAAATCTAAACCTAACCCCAAATCTAAACCTAAAATCTAAACCTAACCCCAAATCTAAACCTAACCCCAAATCTAAACCTAAAATCTAAACCTAACCCCAAATCTAAACCTAAAATCTAAACCTAACCCCAAATCTAAACCTAACCCCAAATCTAAACCTAAAATCTAAACCTAACCCCAAATCTAAACCTAACCCCATATCTAAACCTAAAATCTAAACCTAACCCCAAATCTAAACCTAAAATCTAAACCTAACCCCAAATCTAAACCTAACCCCAAATCTAAACCTAAAATATAAACCTAACCCCAAATCTAAACCTAAAATCTAAACCTAACCCCAAATCTAAACCTAAAATCTAAACCTAAAATCTAAACCTAACCCCAAATCTAAACCTAACCCCAAATCTAAACCTATAATCTAAACCTAACCCCAAATCCAAACCTAAAATCTAAACCTAACCCCAAATCTAAACCTAACCCCAAATCTAAACCTAAAATCTAAACCTAACCCCAAATCTAAACCTAAAATCTAAACCTAACCCCAAATCTAAACCTAAAATCTAAACCTAACCCCAAATCTAAACCTAAGCCCAAATCTAAACCTAAAATCTAAACCTAACCCCAAATCTAAACCTGAAATCTAAACCTAACCCCAAATCTAAACCTAAAATCTAAACCTAACCCCAAATCTAAACCTAAAATCTAAACGTAACCCGAAATCGAAACCTAACCTTAAATCTAAACCTAAAATCTAAACCTAACCCCAAATCTAAACCTAAAATCTAAACCTAAAATCTAAACCTATCCGCAAATCTAAACCTAAAATCTAAACCTAACCCCAAATCTAAACCTAACCCCAAATCTAAACCTAAAATCTAAACCTAACCCCAAATCTAAACCTAAAATCTAAACCTAACCCCAAATCTAAACCTAAAATCTAAACCTAACCCCAAGTCTAAACCTAACCCCAAATCTAAACCTAAAATCTACACCTAACCCCAAATCCAAACCTAAAATCTAAACCTAACCCCAAATCTAAACCTAACCCCAAATCTAAACCTAAAATCTAAACCTAACCCCAAATCTAAACCTAACCCCAAATTTAAACGTAAAATCTAAACCTAACCCCAAATCTAAACCTAAAATATAAATCTAACCCCAAATCTAAACCTAGAATCTAAACCTAACCCCAAATCTAAACCTAACCCCAAATCTAAACCTAAAATCTAAACCTCACCCCAAATCTAAACCTAACCCCAAATCTAAACCTAGAATCTAAACCTAACCCCAAATCTAAACCTAAAATCTAAACCTAACCCCAAATCTAAACCTAACCCCAAATCTAAACCTAAAATCTAAACCTAACCCCAAATCTAAACCTAACCCCAAATCTAAACCTAAAATCTAAACCTAACCCCAAATCTAAACCTAAAATCTAAACCTAACCCCAAATCTAAACCTAAAATCTAAACCTAACCCCAAATCTAAACCTAAAATCTAAACCTAACCCCAAATCTAAACCTAAAATCTAAACCTAACCCCAAATCTAAACCTAACCCCAAATCTAAACCTAAAATCTAAACCTAACCCCAAATCTAAACCTAACCCCATATCTAAACCTAAAATCTAAACCTAACCCCAAATCTAAACCTAAAATCTAAACCTAACCCCAAATCTAAACCTAACCCGAAATCTAAACCTAAAATCTAAACCTAACCCCAAATCTAAACCTAAAATCTAAACCTAACCCCAAATCTAAACCTAAAATCTAAACCTAACCCCAAATCTAAACCTAAAATCTAAACCTAACCCCAAATCTAAACCTAAAATCTAAACCTAACCCCAAATCTAAACCTAACCCCAAATCTAAACCTAAAATCTAAACCTAACCCCAAATCTAAACCTAAAATCTAAACCTAACCCCAAATTTAAACCTAAAATCTAAACCTAACCCCAAATCTAAACCTAAAATCTAAACCTAACCCCAAATCTAAACCTAACCCCAAATCTAAACCTATAATCTAAACCTAACCCCAAATCTAAACCTAAAATCTAAACCTAACCCCAAATCTAAACCTAAAATCTAAACCTAACCCCAAGTCTAAACCTAACCCCAAATCTAAACCTATAATCTAAACCTAACCCCAAATCCAAACCTAAAATCTAAACCTAAACCCAAATCTAAACCTAACCCCAAATCTAAACCTAAAATCTAAACCTAACCCCAAATCTAAACCTAAAATCTAAACCTAACCCCAAATCTAAACCTAACCCCAAATCTAAACCTAAAATCTAAACCTAACCCCAAATCTAAACCTGAAATCTAAACCTAACCCCAAATCTAAACCTAAAATCTAAACCTAACCCCAAATCTAAACCTAAAATCTAAACGTAACCCGAAATCGAAACCTAACCTTAAATCTAAACCTGAAATCTAAACCTAACCCCAAATCTAAACCTAAAATCTAAACCTAAAATCTAAACCTAACCCCAAATCTAAACCTAAAATCTAAACCTAACCCCAAATCTAAATCTAAAATCTAAACGTAACCCGAAATCAAAACCTAACCTTGAATCTAAACCTAAAATCTAAACCTAACCCCAAATCTAAACCTAAAATCTAAACCTAACCCCAAATCTAAATCTAAAATCTAAACCTAAAATCTAAACCTAACCCCAAATCTAAACATAAAATCTAAACCTAACCCCAAATCTAAACCTAACCCCAAATCTAAACCTAAAATCTAAACCTGACCCCAAATCTAAACCTAAAATCTAAACCTAACCCCAAATCTAAACCTAACCCCAAATCTAAACCTAAAATCTAAACCTAACCCCAAATCTAAACCTAAAATCTAAACCTAACCCCAAATCTAAACCTAACCCCAAATCTAAACCTAAAATCTAAACCTAACCCCAAATCTAAACCTAACCCCAAATCTAAACCTAAAATCTAAACCTAACCCCAAATCTAAACCTAACCCCAAATCTAAACCTAAAATCTAAACCTAACCCCAAATCTAAACCTAAAATCTAAACCTAACCCCAAATCTAAACCTAAAATCTAAACCTAACCCCAAATCTAAACCTAAAATCTAAACCTAACCCCAAATCTAAACCTAAGCCCAAATCTAAACCTAAAATCTAAACCTAACCCCAAATCTAAACCTGAAATCTAAACCTAACCCCAAATCTAAACCTAAAATCTAAACCTAACCCCAAATCTAAACCTAAAATCTAAACGTAACCCGAAATCGAAACCTAACCTTAAATCTAAACCTAAAATCTAAACCTAACCCCAAATCTAAACCTAAAATCTAAACCTAAAATCTAAACCTATCCCCAAATCTAAACCTAAAATCTAAACCTAACCCCAAATCTAAACCTAACCCCAAATCTAAACCTAAAATCTAAACCTAACCCCAAATCTAAACCTAAAATCTAAACCTAACCCCAAATCTAAACCTAAAATCTAAACCTAACCCCAAGTCTAAACCTAACCCCAAATCTAAACCTAAAATCTACACCTAACCCCAAATCCAAACCTAAAATCTAAACCTAACCCCAAATCTAAACCTAACCCCAAATCTAAACCTAAAATCTAAACCTAACCCCAAATCTAAACCTAACCCCAAATTTAAACGTAAAATCTAAACCTAACCCCAAATCTAAACCTAAAATATAAATCTAACCCCAAATCTAAACCTAAAATCTAAACCTAACCCCAAATCTAAACCTAACCCCAAATCTAAACCTAAAATCTAAACCTCACCCCAAATCTAAACCTAACCCCAAATCTAAACCTAGAATCTAAACCTAACCCCAAATCTAAACCTAACCCCATATCTAAACCTAAAATCTAAACCTAACCCCAAATCTAAACCTAAAATCTAAACCTAACCCCAAATCTAAACCTAAAATCTAAACCTAAAATCTAAACCTAACCCCAAATCTAAACCTAAAATCTAAACCTCACCCCAAATCTAAACCTAACCCCAAATCTAAACCTAAAATCTAAACCTAACCCCAAATCTAAACCTAACCCCAAATCTAAACCTGAAATCTAAACCTAACCCCAAATCTAAACCTAAAATCTAAACCTAACCCCAAATCTAAACCTAACCCCAAATCTAAACCTAAAATCTAAACCTAACCCCAAATCTAAACCTAAAATCTAAACCTAACCCCAAATCTAAACCTAAAATCTAAACCTAACCCCAAATCCAAACCTAAAATCTAAACCTAACCCCAAATCTAAACCTAACCCCAAATCTAAACCTAAAATCTAAACCTAACCCCAAATCTAAACCTAACCCCAAATCTAAACCTAAAATCTAAACCTAACCCCAAATCTAAACCTAAAATCTAAACCTAACCCCAAATCTAAACCTAACCCCAAATCTAAACCTAAAATCTAAACCTAACCCCAAATCTAAACCTAACCCCATATCTAAACCTAAAATCTAAACCTAACCCCAAATCTAAACCTAAAATCTAAACCTAACCCCAAATCTAAACCTAACCCCAAATCTAAACCTAAAATATAAACCTAACCCCAAATCTAAACCTAAAATCTAAACCTAACCCCAAATCTAAACCTAACCCCAAATCTAAACCTAAAATCTAAACCTAACCCCAAATCTAAACCTAAAATCTAAACCTAACCCCAAATCTAAACCTAAAATCTAAACCTAACCTAAAATCTAAACCTAACCCCAAATCTAAACCTAAAATCTAAACCTAACCCCAAATCTAAACCCCAAATCTAAACATAAAATCTAAACCTAACCCCAAATCTAAACCTAAAATCTAAACCTAACCCCAAATCTAAACCTAAAATCTAAACCTAACCCCAAATCTAAACCTAAAATCTAAACCTAACCCCAAATCTAAACCTAACCCCAAATCTAAACCTAAAATCTAAACCTAACCCCAAATCTAAACCTAAAATCTAAACCTAACCTCAAATCTAAACCTAACCCCAAATCTAAACCTAAAATCTAAATCTAACCCCAAATCTAAACCTAAAATCTAAACCTAACCCCAAATCTAAACCTAACCCCAAATCTAAACCTAAAATCTAAACCTAACCCCAAATCTAAACCTAACCCCAAATTTAAACCTAAAATCTAAACCTAACCCCAAATCTAAACCTAAAATCTAAACCTAACCCCAAATCTAAACCTTAAACCCCAAATCTAAACCTAAAATCTAAACCTAACCCCAAATCTAAACCTAACCCCAAATCTAAACCTAAAATCTAAACCTAACCCCAAATCTAAACCTAAAATCTAAACCTAACCCCAAATCTAAACCTAAAATCTAAACCTAACCCCAAATCTAAACCTAACCCCAAATCTAAACCTAAAATCTAAACCTAACCCCAAATCTAAACCTAACCCCATATCTAAACCTAAAATCTAAACCTAACCCCAAATCTAAACCTAAAATCTAAACCTAACCCCAAATCTAAACCTAAAATCTAAACCTAACCCCAAATCTAAACCTAAAATCTAAACCTAACCCCAAATCTAAACCTAAAATCTAAACGTAAAATCTAAACCTAACCCCAAATCTAAACCTAAAATCTAAACCTCACCCCAAATCTAAACCTAACCCCAAATCTAAACCTAAAATCTAAACCTAACCCCAAATCTAAACCTAAAATCTAAACCTAACCCCAAATCTAAACCTAACCCCAAATCTAAACCTAAAATCTAAACCTAACCCCAAATCTAAACCTAAAATCTAAACCTAACCCCAAATCTAAACCTAAAATCTAAACCTAACCCCAAATCTAAACCTAAAATCTAAACCTAACCCCAAATCCAAACCTAAAATCTAAACCTAACCCCAAATCTAAACCTAACCCCAAATCTAAACCTAAAATCTAAACCTAACCCCAAATCTAAACCTAACCCCAAATCTAAACCTAAAATCTAAACCTAACCCCAAATCTAAACCTAACCCCAAATCTAAACCTAAAATCTAAACCTAACCCCAAATCTAAACCTAACCCCATATCTAAACCTAAAATCTAAACCTAACCCCAAATCTAAACCTAAAATCTAAACCTAACCCCAAATCTAAACCTAACCCCAAATCTAAACCTAAAATCTAAACCTAACCCCAAATCTAAACCTAAAATCTAAACCTAACCCCAAATCTAAACCTAAAATCTAAACCTAACCCCAAATCTAAACCTAACCCCAAATCTAAACCTAAAATCTAAACCTAACCCCAAATCTAAACCTAACCCCATATCTAAACCTAAAATCTAAACCTAACCCCAAATCTAAACCTAAAATCTAAACCTAACCCCAAATCTAAACCTAACCCCAAATCTAAACCTAAAATCTAAACCTAACCCCAAATCTAAACCTAAAATCTAAACCTAACCCCAAATCTAAACCTAACCCCAAATCTAAACCTAAAATCTAAACCTAACCCCAAATCTAAACCTGAAATCTAAACCTAACCCCAAATCTAAACCTAAAATCTAAACCTAACCCCAAATCTAAACCTAAAATCTAAACGTAACCCGAAATCGAAACCTAACCTTAAATCTAAACCTGAAATCTAAACCTAACCCCAAATCTAAACCTAAAATCTAAACCTAAAATCTAAACCTAACCCCAAATCTAAACCTAAAATCTAAACCTAACCCCAAATCTAAATCTAAAATCTAAACGTAACCCGAAATCAAAACCTAACCTTGAATCTAAACCTAAAATCTAAACCTAACCCCAAATCTAAACCTAAAATCTAAACCTAACCCCAAATCTAAATCTAAAATCTAAACCTAAAATCTAAACCTAACCCCAAATCTAAACATAAAATCTAAACCTAACCCCAAATCTAAACCTAACCCCAAATCTAAACCTAAAATCTAAACCTGACCCCAAATCTAAACCTAAAATCTAAACCTAACCCCAAATCTAAACCTAACCCCAAATCTAAACCTAAAATCTAAACCTAACCCCAAATCTAAACCTAAAATCTAAACCTAACCCCAAATCTAAACCTAACCCCAAATCTAAACCTAAAATCTAAACCTAACCCCAAATCTAAACCTAACCCCAAATCTAAACCTAAAATCTAAACCTAACCCCAAATCTAAACCTAACCCCAAATCTAAACCTAAAATCTAAACCTAACCCCAAATCTAAACCTAAAATCTAAACCTAACCCCAAATCTAAACCTAACCCCAAATCTAAACCTAAAATCTAAACCTAACCCCAAATCTAAACCTAAAATCTAAACCTAACCCCAAATCTAAACCTAACCCCAAATCTAAACCTAAAATCTAAACCTAACCCCAAATCTAAACCTAACCCCAAATCTAAACCTAAAATCTAAACCTAACCCCAAATCTAAACCTAAAATCTAAACCTAAAATCTAAACCTAACCCCAAATCTAAACCTAACCCCAAATCTAAACCTATAATCTAAACCTAACCCCAAATCCAAACCTAAAATCTAAACCTAACCCCAAATCTAAACCTAACCCCAAATCTAAACCTAAAATCTAAACCTAACCCCAAATCTAAACCTAAAATCTAAACCTAACCCCAAATCTAAACCTAAAATCTAAACCTAACCCCAAATCTAAACCTAAGCCCAAATCTAAACCTAAAATCTAAACCTAACCCCAAATCTAAACCTGAAATCTAAACCTAACCCCAAATCTAAACCTAAAATCTAAACCTAACCCCAAATCTAAACCTAAAATCTAAACGTAACCCGAAATCGAAACCTAACCTTAAATCTAAACCTAAAATCTAAACCTAACCCCAAATCTAAACCTAAAATCTAAACCTAAAATCTAAACCTATCCCCAAATCTAAACCTAAAATCTAAACCTAACCCCAAATCTAAACCTAACCCCAAATCTAAACCTAAAATCTAAACCTAACCCCAAATCTAAACCTAAAATCTAAACCTAACCCCAAATCTAAACCTAAAATCTAAACCTAACCCCAAGTCTAAACCTAACCCCAAATCTAAACCTAAAATCTACACCTAACCCCAAATCCAAACCTAAAATCTAAACCTAACCCCAAATCTAAACCTAACCCCAAATCTAAACCTAAAATCTAAACCTAACCCCAAATCTAAACCTAACCCCAAATTTAAACGTAAAATCTAAACCTAACCCCAAATCTAAACCTAAAATATAAATCTAACCCCAAATCTAAACCTAAAATCTAAACCTAACCCCAAATCTAAACCTAACCCCAAATCTAAACCTAAAATCTAAACCTCACCCCAAATCTAAACCTAACCCCAAATCTAAACCTAGAATCTAAACCTAACCCCAAATCTAAACCTAACCCCATATCTAAACCTAAAATCTAAACCTAACCCCAAATCTAAACCTAAAATCTAAACCTAACCCCAAATCTAAACCTAAAATCTAAACCTAAAATCTAAACCTAACCCCAAATCTAAACCTAAAATCTAAACCTCACCCCAAATCTAAACCTAACCCCAAATCTAAACCTAAAATCTAAACCTAACCCCAAATCTAAACCTAACCCCAAATCTAAACCTGAAATCTAAACCTAACCCCAAATCTAAACCTAAAATCTAAACCTAACCCCAAATCTAAACCTAACCCCAAATCTAAACCTAAAATCTAAACCTAACCCCAAATCTAAACCTAAAATCTAAACCTAACCCCAAATCTAAACCTAAAATCTAAACCTAACCCCAAATCCAAACCTAAAATCTAAACCTAACCCCAAATCTAAACCTAACCCCAAATCTAAACCTAAAATCTAAACCTAACCCCAAATCTAAACCTAACCCCAAATCTAAACCTAAAATCTAAACCTAACCCCAAATCTAAACCTAAAATCTAAACCTAACCCCAAATCTAAACCTAACCCCAAATCTAAACCTAAAATCTAAACCTAACCCCAAATCTAAACCTAACCCCATATCTAAACCTAAAATCTAAACCTAACCCCAAATCTAAACCTAAAATCTAAACCTAACCCCAAATCTAAACCTAACCCCAAATCTAAACCTAAAATATAAACCTAACCCCAAATCTAAACCTAAAATCTAAACCTAACCCCAAATCTAAACCTAACCCCAAATCTAAACCTAAAATCTAAACCTAACCCCAAATCTAAACCTAAAATCTAAACCTAACCCCAAATCTAAACCTAAAATCTAAACCTAACCTAAAATCTAAACCTAACCCCAAATCTAAACCTAAAATCTAAACCTAACCCCAAATCTAAACCCCAAATCTAAACATAAAATCTAAACCTAACCCCAAATCTAAACCTAAAATCTAAACCTAACCCCAAATCTAAACCTAAAATCTAAACCTAACCCCAAATCTAAACCTAAAATCTAAACCTAACCCCAAATCTAAACCTAAAATCTAAACCTAACCCCAAATCTAAACCTAAAATCTAAACCTAACCTCAAATCTAAACCTAACCCCAAATCTAAACCTAAAATCTAAATCTAACCCCAAATCTAAACCTAAAATCTAAACCTAACCCCAAATCTAAACCTAACCCCAAATCTAAACCTAAAATCTAAACCTAACCCCAAATCTAAACCTAACCCCAAATTTAAACCTAAAATCTAAACCTAACCCCAAATCTAAACCTAAAATCTAAACCTAACCCCAAATCTAAACCTTAAACCCCAAATCTAAACCTAAAATCTAAACCTAACCCCAAATCTAAACCTAAAATCTAAACCTAACCCCAAATCTAAACCTAAAATCTAAACCTAACCCCAAATCTAAACCTAAAATCTAAACCTAACCCCAAATCTAAACCTAACCCCAAATCTAAACCTAAAATCTAAACCTAACCCCAAATCTAAACCTAACCCCATATCTAAACCTAAAATCTAAACCTAACCCCAAATCTAAACCTAAAATCTAAACCTAACCCCAAATCTAAACCTAAAATCTAAACCTAACCCCAAATCTAAACCTAACCCCAAATGTAAATCTTACCCCAAATCTAAACCTAAAATCTAAACCTAACCCCAAATCTAAACCTAAAATCTAAACCTAACCCCAAATCTAAACCTAAAATCTAAACCTAACCCCAAATCTAAACCTAAAATCTAAACGTAAAATCTAAACCTAACCCCAAATCTAAACCTAAAATCTAAACCTCACCCCAAATCTAAACCTAACCCCAAATCTAAACCTAAAATCTAAACCTAACCCCAAATCTAAACCTAAAATCTAAACCTAACCCCAAATCTAAACCTAACCCCAAATCTAAACCTAAAATCTAAACCTAACCCCAAATCTAAACCTAAAATCTAAACCTAACCCCAAATCTAAACCTAAAATCTAAACCTAACCCCAAATCTAAACCTAAAATCTAAACCTAACCCCAAATCCAAACCTAAAATCTAAACCTAACCCCAAATCTAAACCTAACCCCAAATCTAAACCTAAAATCTAAACCTAACCCCAAATCTAAACCTAACCCCAAATCTAAACCTAAAATCTAAACCTAACCCCAAATCTAAACCTAACCCCAAATCTAAACCTAAAATCTAAACCTAACCCCAAATCTAAACCTAACCCCATATCTAAACCTAAAATCTAAACCTAACCCCAAATCTAAACCTAAAATCTAAACCTAACCCCAAATCTAAACCTAACCCCAAATCTAAACCTAAAATCTAAACCTAACCCCAAATCTAAACCTAAAATCTAAACCTAACCCCAAATCTAAACCTAAAATCTAAACCTAACCCCAAATCTAAACCTAACCCCAAATCTAAACCTAAAATCTAAACCTAACCCCAAATCTAAACCTAACCCCATATCTAAACCTAAAATCTAAACCTAACCCCAAATCTAAACCTAAAATCTAAACCTAACCCCAAATCTAAACCTAACCCCAAATCTAAACCTAAAATCTAAACCTAACCCCAAATGTAAACCTTACCCCATATCTAAACCTAAAATCTAAACCTAACCCCAAATCTAAACCTAAAATCTAAATCTAACCCCAAATCTAAACCTAAAATCTAAACCTAACCCCAAATCTAAACCCCAAATCTAAACCTAAAATCTAAACCTAACCCCAAATCTAAACCTAAAATCTAAACCTAACCCCAAATCTAAACCTAACCCCAAATCTAAACCTAAAATCTAAACCTAACCCCAAATCTAAACCTAAAATCTAAACCTAACCCCAAATCTAAACCTAACCCCAAATCTAAACCTAATATCTAAACCTAACCCCAAATCTAAACCTAAAATCTAAACCTAACCTCAAATCTAAACCTAACCCCAAATCTAAACCTAAAATCTAAATCTAACCCCAAATCTAAACCTAAAATCTAAACCTAACCCCAAATCTAAACCTAAACCCAAATCTAAACCTAACCCCAAATTTAAACCTAAAATCTAAACCTAACCCCAAATCTAAACCTAAAATCTAAACCTAACCCCAAATCTAAACCTTAAACCCCAAATCTAAACCTAAAATCTAAACCTAACCCCAAATCTAAACCTAACCCCAAATCTAAACCTAAAATCTAAACCTAACCCCAAATCTAAACCTAAAATCTAAACCTAACCCCAAATCTAAACCTAAAATCTAAACCTAACCCCAAATCTAAACCTAAAATCTAAACCTAACCCCAAATCTAAACCTAAAATCTAAATCTAACCCCAAATCTAAACCTAAAATCTAAACCTAACCCCAAATCTAAACCTAAAATCTAAACCTAAACCCAAATCTAAACCTAACCCCAAATCTAAACCTAAAATCTAAACCTAACCCCAAATCTAAACCTAACCCCATATCTAAACCTAAAATCTAAACCTAACCCCAAATCTAAACCTAAAATCTAAACCTAACCCCAAATCTAAACCTAACCCCAAATCTAAACCTAAAATCTAAACCTAACCCCAAATGTAAACCTTACCCCAAATCTAAACCTAAAATCTAAACCTAACCCCAAATCTAAACCTAAAATCTAAACCTAACCCCAAATCTAAACCTAAAATCTAAACCTAACCCCAAATCTAAACCTAAAATCTAAACCTAAAATCTAAACCTAACCCCAAATCTAAACCTAAAATCTAAACCTAACCCCAAATCTAAACCTAAAATCTAAACCTAACCCCAAATCTAAACCTAAAATCTAAACCTAAAATCTAAACCTAACCCCAAATCTAAACCTAACCCCAAATCTAAACCTAAAATCTAAACCTAACCCCAAATCTAAACCTAAAATCTAAACCTCACCCCAAATCTAAACCTAACCCCAAATCTAAACCTAAAATCTAAACCTAACCCCAAATCTAAACCTAAAATCTAAACCTAACCGCAAATCTAAACCTAACCCCAAATCTAAACCTAAAATCTAAACCTAACCCCAAATCTAAACCTAAAATCTAAACCTAACCCCAAATCTAAACCTAAAATCTAAACCTAACCCCAAATCCAAACCTAAAATCTAAACCTAACCCCAAATCTAAACCTAACCCCAAATCTAAACCTAAAATCTAAACCTAACCCCAAATCTAAACCTAACCCCAAATCTAAACCTAAAATCTAAACCTAACCCCAAATCTAAACCTAACCCCAAATCTAAACCTAAAATCTAAACCTAACCCCAAATCTAAACCTAACCCCATATCTAAACCTAAAATCTAAACCTAACCCCAAATCTAAACCTAAAATCTAAACCTAACCCCAAATCTAAACCTAACCCCAAATCTAAACCTAAAATCTAAACCTAACCCCAAATCTAAACCTAAAATCTAAACCTAACCCCAAATCTAAACCTAAAATCTAAACCTAACCCCAAATCTAAACCTAAAATCTAAACCTAACCCCAAATCTAAACCTAACCCCATATCTAAACCTAAAATCTAAACCTAACCCCAAATCTAAACCTAAAATCTAAACCTAACCCCAAATCTAAACCTAACCCCAAATCTAAACCTAAAATCTAAACCTAACCCCAAATCTAAACCTTACCCCATATCTAAACATAAAATCTAAACCTAACCCCAAATCTAAACCTTACCCCATATCTAAACCTAAAATCTAAACCTAACCCCAAATCTAAACCTAAAATCTAAATCTAACCCCAAATCTAAACCTAAAATCTAAACCTAACCCCAAATCTAAACCCCAAATCTAAACCTAAAATCTAAACCTAACCCCAAATCTAAACCTAAAATCTAAACCTAAGCCCAAATCTAAACCTAACCCCAAATCTAAACCTAAAATCTAAACCTAACCCCAAATCTAAACCTAAAATCTAAACCTAACCCCAAATCTAAACCTAACCCCAAATCTAAACCTAATATCTAAACCTAACCCCAAATCTAAACCTAAAATCTAAACCTAACCTCAAATCTAAACCTAACCCCAAATCTAAACCTAAAATCTAAATCTAACCCCAAATCTAAACCTAAAATCTAAACCTAACCCCAAATCTAAACCTAAACCCAAATCTAAACCTAACCCCAAATTTAAACCTAAAATCTAAACCTAACCCCAAATCTAAACCTAAAATCTAAACCTAACCCCAAATCTAAACCTTAAACCCCAAATCTAAACCTAAAATCTAAACCTAACCCCAAATCTAAACCTAACCCCAAATCTAAACCTAAAATCTAAACCTAACCCCAAATCTAAACCTAAAATCTAAACCTAACCCCAAATCTAAACCTAAAATCTAAACCTAACCCCAAATCTAAACCTAAAATCTAAACCTAACCCCAAATCTAAACCTAAAATCTAAACCTAACCCCAAATCTAAACCTAAAATCTAAACCTAACCCCAAATCTAAACCTAAAATCTAAACCTAACCCCAAATCTAAACCCCAAATCTAAACCTAACCCCAAATCTAAACCTAAAATCTAAACCTAACCCCAAATCTAAACCTAAAATCTAAACCTAACCCCAAATCTAAACCTAAAATCTAAACCTAACCCCAAATCTAAACCTAACCCCAAATCTAAACCTAAAATCTAAACCTAACCCCAAATGTAAACCTTACCCCAAATCTAAACCTAAAATCTAAACCTAACCCCAAATCTAAACCTAAAATCTAAACCTAACCCCAAATCTAAACCTAAAATCTAAACCTAAAATCTAAACCTAACCCCAAATCTAAACCTAAAATCTAAACCTAACCCCAAATCTAAACCTAAAATCTAAACCTAACCCCAAATCTAAACCTAACCCCAAATCTAAACCTAAAATCTAAACCTAACCCCAAATCTAAACCTAACCCCAAATCTAAACCTAAAATCTAAACCTAACCCCAAATCTAAACCTAAAATCTAAACCTCACCCCAAATCTAAACCTAACCCCAAATCTAAACCTAAAATCTAAACCTAACCCCAAATCTAAACCTAACCCCAAATCTAAACCTAAAATCTAAACCTAACCCCAAATCTAAACCTAAAATCTAAACCTAACCCCAAATCTAAACCTAAAATCTAAACCTAACCCCAAATCTAAACCTAAAATCTAAACCTAACCCCAAATCTAAACCTAACCCCAAATCTAAACCTAAAATCTAAACCTAACCCCAAATCTAAACCTAAAATCTAAACCTAACCCCAAATCTAAGCCTAACCCCAAATCTAAACCTAAAATCTAAACCTAACCCCAAATCTAAACCTAACCCCATATCTAAACCTAAAATCTAAACCTAAACCCCAAATCTAAACCTAAAATCTAAACCTAACCCCAAATCTAAACCTAACCCCAAATCTAAACCTAAAATCTAAACCTAACCCCAAATGTAAACCTTACCCCAAATCTAAACCTAAAATCTAAACCTAACCCCAAATCTAAACCTAACCCCAAATCTAAACCTAAAATCTAAACCTAACCCCAAATCTAAACCTAACCCCAAATCTAAACCTAAAATCTAAACCTAACCCCAAATCTAAACCTAAAATCTAAACCTAAAATCTAAACCTAACCCCAAATCTAAACCTAACCCCAAATCTAAACCTATAATCTAAACCTAACCCCAAATCCAAACCTAAAATCTAAACCTAACCCCAAATCTAAACCTAACCCCAAATCTAAACCTAAAATCTAAACCTAACCCCAAATCTAAACCTAACCCCAAATCTAAACCTAAAATCTAAACCTAACCCCAAATGTAAACCTTACCCCAAATCTAAACCTAAAATCTAAACCTAACCCCAAATCTAAACCTAAAATCTAAACCTAACCCCAAATCTAAACCTAAAATCTAAACCTAACCCCAAATCTAAACCTAAAATCTAAACCTAAAATCTAAACCTAACCCCAAATCTAAACCTAAAATCTAAACCTAACCCCAAATCTAAACCTAAAATCTAAACCTAACCCCAAATCTAAACCTAACCCCAAATCTAAACCTAAAATCTAAACCTAACCCCAAATCTAAACCTAAAATCTAAACCTCACCCCAAATCTAAACCTAACCCCAAATCTAAACCTAAAATCTAAACCTAACCCCAAATCTAAACCTAAAATCTAAACCTAACCGCAAATCTAAACCTAACCCCAAATCTAAACCTAAAATCTAAACCTAACCCCAAATCTAAACCTAAAATCTAAACCTAACCCCAAATCTAAACCTAAAATCTAAACCTAACCCCAAATCTAAACCTAAAATCTAAACCTAACCCCAAATCTAAACCTAAAATCTAAACCTAACCCCAAATCTAAACCTAAAATCTAAACCTAACCCCAAATCTAAACCTAACCCCAAATCTAAACCTAAAATCTAAACCTAACCCCAAATCTAAACCTAAAATCTAAACCTAACCCCAAATCTAAGCCTAACCCCAAATCTAAACCTAAAATCTAAACCTAACCCCAAATCTAAACCTAACCCCATATCTAAACCTAAAATCTAAACCTAAACCCCAAATCTAAACCTAAAATCTAAACCTAACCCCAAATCTAAACCTAACCCCAAATCTAAACCTAAAATCTAAACCTAACCCCAAATGTAAACCTTACCCCAAATATAAACCTAAAATCTAAATCTAACCCCAAATCTAAACCTAAAATCTAAACCTAACCCCAAATCTAAACCCCAAATCTAAACCTAAAATCTAAACCTAACCCCAAATCTAAACCTAAAATCTAAACCTAACCCCAAATCTAAACCTAACCCCAAATCTAAACCTAAAATCTAAACCTAACCCCAAATCTAAACCTAAAATCTAAACCTAACCCCAAATCTAAACCTAACCCCCAAATCTAAACCTAAAATCTAAACCTAACCCCAAATCTAAACCTAACCCCAAATCTAAACCTAAAATCTAAACCTAACCCCAAATCTAAACCTAACCCCAAATCTAAACCTAAAATCTAAACCTAACCCCAAATCTAAACCTAAAATCTAAACCTAACCCCAAATCTAAACCTAACCCCAAATCTAAACCTAAAATCTAAACCTAACCCCAAATCTAAACCTAAAATCTAAACCTAACCCCAAATCTAAACCTAACCCCAAATCTAAACCTAAAATCTAAACCTAACCCCAAATCTAAACCTAACCCCAAATCTAAACCTAAAATCTAAACCTAACCCCAAATCTAAACCTAAAATCTAAACCTAAAATCTAAACCTAACCACAAATCTAAACCTAACCCCAAATCTAAACCTATAATCTAAACCTAACCCCAAATCCAAACCTAAAATCTAAACCTAACCCCAAATCTAAACCTAACCCCAAATCTAAACCTAAAATCTAAACCTAACCCCAAATCTAAACCTAAAATCTAAACCTAACCCCAAATCTAAACCTAACCCCAAATCTAAACCTAAAATCTAAACCTAACCCCAAATCTAAACCTAAAATCTAAACCTAACCGCAAATCTAAACCTAACCCCAAATCTAAACCTAAATCTAAACCTAACCCCAAATCTAAACCTAAAATCTAAACCTAACCCCAAATCTAAACCTAAAATCTAAACCTAACCCCAAATCTAAACCTAAAATCTAAACCTAACCCCAAATCTAAACCTAACCCCAAATCTAAACCTAAAATCTAAACCTAACCCCAAATCTAAACCTAAAATCTAAACCTAACCCCAAATCTAAACCTAACCCCAAATCTAAACCTAAAATCTAAACCTAACCCCAAATCTAAACCTAACCCCATATCTAAACCTAAAATCTAAACCTAACCCCAAATCTAAACCTAAAATCTAAACCTAACCCCAAATCTAAACCTAACCCCAAATCTAAACCTAAAATCTAAACCTAACCCCAAATGTAAACCTTACCCCAAATATAAACCTAAAATCTAAATCTAACCCCAAATCTAAACCTAAAATCTAAACCTAACCCCAAATCTAAACCCCCAAATCTAAACCTAAAATCTAAACCTAACCCCAAATCTAAACCTAAAATCTAAACCTAACCCCAAATCTAAACCTAACCCCAAATCTAAACCTAAAATCTAAACCTAACCCCAAATCTAAACCTAACCCCAAATCTAAACCTAAAATCTAAACCTAACCCCAAATCTAAACCTAAAATCTAAACCTAACCCCAAATATAAACCTAACCCCAAATCTAAACCTAAAATCTAAACCTAACCCCAAATCTAAACCTAACCCCAAATCTAAACCTAAAATCTAAACCTAACCCCAAATCTAAACCTAAAATCTAAACCTAAAATCTAAACCTAACCCCAAATCTAAACCTAACCCCAAATCTAAACCTAACCCCAAATCTAAACCTATAATCTAAACCTAACCCCAAATCCAAACCTAAAATCTAAACCTAACCCCAAATCTAAACCTAACCCCAAATCTAAACCTAAAATCTAAACCTAACCCCAAATCTAAACCTAAAATCTAAACCTAACCCCAAATCTAAACCTAAAATCTAAACCTAACCCCAAATCTAAACCTAAAATCTAAACCTAACCCCAAATCTAAACCTAAAATCTAAACCTAACCGCAAATCTAAACCTAACCCCAAATCTAAACCTAAAATCTAAACCTAACCCCAAATCTAAACCTAAAATCTAAACCTAACCCCAAATCTAAACCTAAAATCTAAACCTAACCCCAAATCTAAACCTAAAATCTAAACCTAACCCCAAATCTAAACCTAACCCCAAATCTAAACCTAAAATCTAAACCTAACCCCAAATCTAAACCTAAAATCTAAACCTAACCCCAAATCTAAACCTAACCCCAAATCTAAACCTAAAATCTAAACCTAACCCCAAATCTAAACCTAACCCCATATCTAAACCTAAAATCTAAACCTAACCCCAAATCTAAACCTAAAATCTAAACCTAACCCCAAATCTAAACCTAACCCCAAATCTAAACCTAAAATCTAAACCTAACCCCAAATGTAAACCTTACCCCAAATATAAACCTAAAATCTAAATCTAACCCCAAATCTAAACCTAAAATCTAAACCTAACCCCAAATCTAAACCCCAAATCTAAACCTAAAATCTAAACCTAACCCCAAATCTAAACCTAAAATCTAAACCTAACCCCAAATCTAAACCTAACCCCAAATCTAAACCTAAAATCTAAACCTAACCCCAAATCTAAACCTAAAATCTAAACCA